>NC_056739.1:1136238429-1136538429 GCF_019279795.1 Protopterus annectens
CTTTCAGCATTATTCTCCCCTTACAAGATGACTGCAGCACACGGAATTAAAAATATATAGCATTTTATAGTCAGCAATGAATATTATTATTTTTCAACTACTTTATAAAAGTGTATCTTGTTAAAAAGTCACCAAATAGGTAACTAGACAAGCTTCATGGGCACTTGCTGATTCTTTTCAGATGTGCTTTTTAGTACTTTCACTTTAACACTTGAGGCTCACACATAAAGGGCTTTGTGTTTCCAAAAATCAAAGACAAAAATGACTTCATAACCTTCAAGCTCTGCTTTGACATCAGATCCATACTACCAATCAAAGTTAAAATCCTCCATCACTAAAAAGGAATAATTAGTACAGCATGTAAAATATTGCATGATAACTATAAAAATCAATCAGAGAAGGTTAGAAAGGCTTGGGAAGGGAGATCGGATATGCAATTCACAAAGAAACAATGAGAGGATATATGTTTGTCTCCAAAATATGCAACAAAATCTAGAAGATTTAGGATTTTTGCATGGAAATGTTTACACAGATATTTTTTATACCTCAAGTAGACTCCAGAGTATTTTTCCTCCGGCAGACAGCAAACGTTGAAGATGTGATGGATAAGAAAGAAGTACTTGGGAACATATTTTCTGTGCATGCAGTGGGTTGGCAGACTTTAAGGATTCCCTGCGGGGTGCACTGTCAGAGGTGCTGGGTGGGCATATTGGTGTGACAAGGGAGATGATTTTTCTTAGCTATGATACAGAATCAAAATTGCCTAGACATGGTGAGTCCTTGCTGAGTCTAATTCTGGTGACTGCCAAAAAAGCAATTACTAGAAAATGGAAATCAAAGTCTAAACCAGATATACTAGAAGTAGTGAATGTAGTAACAGAGATAAAACAACTGGAAACTACATAGGGAAAATGGGAATTGTGGGAACAATACATACAGGGGAGGAATGAGGTTTTAAAGAAGGCAAGACTTAAATGAGATGTAATGTTTGATTGAAAATGATTGGGTAGACTATAAGTGATGTATAATCTTTGCAGTTAGGAGTGTGTCACTATGGTTTGTGACATAAAATGTTTGCAACTAGAAATGTATTGGTGTGGCTTGTTTTCATTTATATAAATGTAGGATTCCTTATGTCACAAGTGATGGTTTAATAAAGATGTTTCTTGTTTAAAAAAGGACAGGCCGGGCAGGAAAAAATTGTCTGAGAGGATAAAAATAAAATAGTGATCAGTGCACTGCCCCAGTACAGAAATATATATGTGTGTGTGTGTGTGTGTGTGTGTGTGTGTGTGTGTGTGTGTGTGTGTGTGTGTGTGTGTGTGTGTGTGTGTGTGTGTATACAGAGAGAGAGAGAGAGAGTGAGAAATAGATATATAAGTACATAAATATTGGAGGATTATACAGAATCATGAGGGAAGCATTATGACTGATGAATAATGCTTTGGTTATAAAAATTTGCTTTAAGACAGAAACAGTAAGAGAGGTCATAGCCTAACTATTTTGCCCTTAGCAATTTAAAACTCTTATTAAAATGAATATAGCATTCACTGTTTGAGGTTCAAACATGTAACTGTCAACTATTTCATAAGCAATGTCTGGTCGTATATGGTACTTAATAAAAGCACAGTTGTCAGTCTTTGGATACATTTCTTCTAACATAGTTGCCTCCATTAGTATGCTCCAGGGAGCAGTACTTGACCTTGTTTTGATCTTGCTATCACTACTTTTGTAATTCTTCCAATTACTTGGACAGCAACATTTGCTGATGATTGCACAATAGAAACCCATTGTCTCTATACAGCATCTTTTTTTAAATGACCATATATTGCTGTTTGAAAAGTGGACTTGTGAAAACAATGTGTCAAAAAGCAATATTGTCCACTTTGGCTTTAATAGTTCTAAACCTAGTCATAGAGATTTAGGCATAACATTATGGGCTAGATTCTGAATGACTTGCTCTCAGTGTAAGTGACCACTTACACTGAGAACAGGCTGAGAGCAGGTGTTTTAGAGTTTTAACTTCTCAGTGTAATCCTGTTTATAGATAGGCCTTACACTGAAGTAAGTCACTTACACTGGCTGCCCAAGATAGTGGGCTGTGTACACCTTGATTGACAAAGTCTATTGAATATGTGGGAGAAAACAGACAAATGTAGGTTTTGTAAAACCGAATTGCAAACAGCTGCACACCTTGTTGCTGGTTATGATATACTAATGGCAGAAGGACTGTATACCAGAAGGCATAATAATGTGGCAAGTCTGTGGCACTGGGGGTTGTGCAAACATTATGGTATTGAAGTGGCTGAAAAAAACTGGAAAAATGACCCACAAAGCATCATAGAAAATTAAGAAGTCTATATCACATGGGATCATCCATTACCAACAGTTCAAAAGACAGATGCTAGAAAACCAGATATAGTAGTCCAGGAAAAGAAGACAAAAGTGGGACTGATCATTGAAATCACCACACCCAGTGACCAAGGGCGCCCGCAGGCAGGTGCAAGGGGGTGCACTTGCACCCCCCTGGATTTTCTTAGCACTATCTGGCAATTTGGCAAAACACACTTTTTTTTTTCACTTACTTTGTTTTTCCCCAGTAGCCTGCATTGTTATTTGTTCAGAAGAGATCTGCTACTGGAGATGGCATGGCAGGCAGTCACATGACTGACGAGTCTGACGTGACGACGAGCCTCAAACTCCTCCTTAAATAATCGTAGTTGCAATTTGATTATGGAAGACTGCAGGTGGACATCGGTGGAAGAGTATTCCTGATGACGATTTCATCCTCCAGAGCAAACCAAACCATCGTGTTTCGTGTGGTGAGTGGTGGAAGGACTGGACTGGTGGTGGTGCGTATCATAGTGTTGGTATTATTACAAGAAGAGAAGGTAGGTTGGGTTTTTTTGTACTTGTGAAGTTGTGACTGACTGAACACTTGGCGCCAAAATGCAAAAGTGGCGTGGCACACTTACTTGAGTGTGTGAGAGTGAGTGGTGCTCTGAACTGCACCCTCGTCCTCCGTGTCTGAATCCCTACATTAAAAATCACACTTTCAACCCTCGATTGTGTTGTGCACCAATTCAACGTCCGACTGACCGTCCCTCCAGGCATCATCACGATGTGATGAGCTGCCATCTTGCTTTCCTTTTCCTCGTGTGCTTTTCTGGCAGTGGCTGCCCATACTAAAGCTGGCCATGAGGATGAGGCCATAATCTAGTATATTTAGAAAAGCTGAGTTGAAGAAAGTGACTGTGTCATTTAGAGGAAGAGTTCTTAAGGGAGTCCTGTTACATTTTTAATTTTTAATGTTTCACTGACTATATCTTTGCAGAAAGAGGTTAAGTTGTGAACTTTACTGTAATTATTTTGTTAATGTAATGTGTCTGAGGATAATTGTGGGCAAGTAAGTTAACATTTAGGTTATCAGGTAGACTGCCAGAGGTAGTGGTGTTGTTCTTGTTAGTATTAAATCTAATATTGCAGCCAGAGAGGAGTATTTATTTATCTGCTACATTTTTTTAACCAGATTTCTGTAATGATGAATATGTCACATCAGGGAGAGTATAGGGATATGGATGCATGTGTATCTTGAATTTTACTGATGAGGCTTCTTACATTTGCATTTAAGAAAATGAATGCCAGAGTATCTTTTTGGGAAGAGTAGACAGATGGAGAGGAGTTGGCAAATGGGAAGCTGAATTTGGTGTGGTGGTCCTGGACTGGGATGTATATGAGTTGAAATGGAAGTAGGTATGAAATGGCCAGAGTTGTTTATTTATTGTTTTTTGTGTGTGTCTGTCTGTGTGTGTCTTTGTGTGTGTGGTTTGGGGTAGAGAAAGAATTAATAGAGAAGAATTTGAGGGAGAAGTTATTAGTATTGTAAATTTGATGTTATCTATAAGAAAGGAGACAGTGTGGTATAGAATTGCATAGTTCAGATGATATGTTTTGATAGAATGAGTTTGTGGGAGACTTATAGTGAGCTGGTAGTACACATATGTTTGAGTTAGAAAAGATAGTAGAGATAAATTGAACAAAAAGAGAAAATTGCTTAGAAACATGTTGGGTGTGTTAAAGAAAGTCTTAGAACCTTAGACATTATTGTGAAGACAGGGTAGTATTGGTTATAGGATCATAGGAGGTGGTAAATACTGATGTGTTTTTTGAGTACTGCGAGGCTGACACTCAAACATGAATCTTTTTTTTTTCATAGAGGAGTTGTGGATGTAAAGCATATAGTACTAAGAAGTCTGAAAAATTATTTAGTGATTTCAATTCTCAAATAATCTAAGTGGTTTGTCAGACAGCTATCAATTTTATGAGGGACAGACCAAAATATGAGGTAAACATCTGGGCATTCTGCGACAAAATGGACAGTTGAGAGGTCTGAAACCATGAATAATCAAGGGTAAAGGCTGTAACAGACATGATGGTTGCTAAATAAGGACAAAGCCTAAAATGGTAGGGGGGGATAAAGGCACAAAATAGGGTTGCATTTTGTTTATTACTCTTATAAGCTCAAAACATTGCTAGACTACCAGGTTTTGTGTTGGCATGCATATCTTGAAAGATGCAAGTCTGGTATGAAAATGTGTTTGATTATTCAGTGACATCAACCCTTAGTGGATTTCTGCAAAGTAGGGTTGTCAGGTGGGTGGAAATTAAGCATATGTGCTTTATCTGTCTTCTTGCTGTTTTTGGGGGGGGGGTTAGAAACTGCACTGTAGTGCATATTGTTTGGGCTGTTTCAGGTGACTGACTATAGATGTAGCCTGAAGACCAAAGAATGATGGCCTCATTGCAGATGGCTGGAGCATAGGTTCATTGGTTGTTACTAGACTGACAAGCACTGCTGTCCTTACAAGCCTAGCCGGACACTTCAAACTACATTGGTCCTCAGTATCACTGGGACATGTTAGTAGTGAGGTAGCTAAGGATTTGTAGGAGGTGGTGTTAATTAGGATAACACTTATTGATGGAACAGGGCTAGGGGCCAGACCATGGCAAATTTATTATTTCCCATCCAATTTTTAAGACTACCTTTGAATGGGTCCTAGATGAGCTCTATTTTACATGCATGGAGAGCCTGTTCTGTGGTGCTAGGATCCTTTTGGACACACGTCTGTATCTCCAGCACATTCTATGTTTACCTCTCAATTGAAGTTCATATCCCTGGACCTAGTACTTCTGATGTTTGTTTTGCACATGTCCAACAGATCCATCACAGCTAGGTCTGAGGGAATCCCTATAAGCCATGTAAAGATCCCCTTGATACACAAAAAATCTGGCTATGTACAGCCCCCATCCCATAGTTCAAAGCATCCACCTGTACAACGCATTCTTTGCTGTACTCTGGACTGGATAACACAGGGACTTCTCCCAAAGCTGCTTCTTTAAGCTTCTGGAATGCCTGCTCACATGCTGTGGTCCATACATTATCTGGCCTGTGTATTTCTGACATCGGTACAGCACAATTCAACCATACTGTTAAATATTTTTGTTTCAAATGTGTAGTTGTTTGTGAAAATCAAAGTCTGTTTTTTTTCTGTCATGATTACATGGATCTGTTTTGGGGTTTTTTTTTTCCTCCCTTTTCCCTATCCTGGTAACTTGACCATCTTGTTGGCATTTCTGGACTGCACCTCTACTACTAGCTACCCATTTTTCTGATGTTAAAGACCAGCTGAGTAGTGAAAATAATATGCCCTGTATTGTTTGGCACAGAGCACCAAATGAACCTGCTTTGTGTTTAGCGATAGGCAGCATTCAATATCTGTCAGTGCAGCCTTTCGTGGAATATTTCCCTCTCCAGCATAAGGTGCACTCTGCATGTCTTTTACATTTTAACTCATTAACCCAGAGTACCTTCTCATGGCACCTATGTGCTTAAACCAGAGCGTGCACAATTCTGGCACAAGTTGACACACACTTTCCCCTACATACAACTGTTTGTTTACTTGATAAGTCAGGTGGAAGCAAAATAATGGAGGCAGAAACTCACGAAATAGAAGTGCATACTAATAAGACAGTTGGATTAGACTGGCCAAATATGTTTCATAGAGTAGTCTATGTTTGGCTTTATGCAATAATACTGTGTGTACCTGCTTCAGGTAATCCCTTTCTTTTTTTTTTTTTTAAAACAAATTTATTGTTTTAACATATAAGAGAAATATCATAACAATTTTATACAAATAATTAAAAATAGGTATTATTATAATATTCAACAAAACAACTAAAGTATTTACAAAGACATCCACTACAATCAGATCAATTAATTAAACTAAAATACTGTGCTATTGAAATTAGAATTTTTTTAACAAATTTTGTAAATTATCCCATACAATAAAATGTGATGTTTTTCTAGTTGTTCTCATTCTAATTGTGCTTATTTCCATATGACACATTATATTCATAACATTTTTAAATTCATTGAACGAAGGAGGTGTATCTGAAATCCAATTTCTAGTTATTATTTTCCTAGCCACTGCTAGGATAGACCATAACAAGGGAAGCTTAATCATTTTAACACATTGAGGTACAGGTGCGTTGAATAATATAAGAGACTTAGAAATAATGAAATTATCTGTAAAAAGAGCCTGCAGAAATTCATTAATTGACTTCCAGTATTCTTTCAACTTCATACAGTCATAAAACATATGAGCCCAGTCAGCATTAATTTCTACATTACATCTCTTACATAGATTATCTTTATTATTAATTTTATTCATCATCAAAGGTGTATAAAAAGATCTATGTAAAAATTTCCATGTATAAAGTCTCCAGACAATGGAAGATGTAGTTCTATAAGCAGATTCCAATATATATTGTTTATCTTGTTGAGTTGGTGGGTCCCCATTAATAGAGGTGAAATAATTCCAGTATGAATCTACATTGTAAAAAGTTTCTTGTCTGATAATTTTATGTATATATGAAAGTTTACCTTTATCAGAAACTTTATGCTGTAAATTTATTATCAAGTAATCAATCATTTTGGAATAGATTCTTTAACTGTTATAGACATTAGATCTATTCTATCAATGAGATGTTGTCTAAAGATCTGAACCTCTAACCAGCAAGTTTCTCTTAGATCAAATTCTTGTTTTAAGAAATCTAGATTTTTAACTTTATTATCAGATATCAGCTGATACCAGTACTTTAGATTATTATCTATAGCTAAATGAGCTCCTTCAGAAGTAGATGACATAAGCATACCCTGAGTATAAATTATAGGAATACAATAAAATTCCATTCCCTATACTTAGGGTGCATGAATATAAAGTTACGATAACTAATAATAATATTTAATGGGTAACAGACCATATGTTTAGGTGTAATAGGTGAAGTACAAAATTCCTTTAGCAACCACAACATGGAGTTATTTATAATCATATTTTTATGTGTTAAGGAGATTTTCATGAAGTGCATACTAATTAGCTCCCAATAATCTTTCCATTTTGCGACATATGACCGATCTATTAATAAAGTAATAACTTTTATAATAGAAGGGATAATATATAAATTAAAGTCTGGAAAAGAAATACCCCCTTGAGACCAGCTATTAGTATGTTTCTTTAATGCAATCCTAGGTCTATTAGGTGCCCATAAGAAATCTAACATTAGTGTATTCAGTTTCTTGATAGTTATTTTTGTAGGTGAAAGTATTATTGATTGTATTAAGTATAAAATCTTGGGGAATATTATCATTTTAATAATTGTAAGTCTCTCCTCCATAGTAAACAACATATTATTCCAGGTATTAAAAAGATTTTGTATATTAAGAAAACAGGTATTATAGTTATTATATATAATAGATTTAATATCTTTAGATAGTATTATACCTAAATAAGTTATCTGACCTGAGTTGGGTACATATTTAGTAAAATCACTAATGAGAGTATTTTTCGTGTATATATAGGTAGTATTTTAGTTTTTCTTCATTGAATATTAAACCAGAAATACTTTTAAAATTCATCATTTTATCAAATAAAGACTGCATAGAAGAATTAGATCCTGCTGATGTAATTAGAACATCATCTGCAAAAGTTGAATTTTTGATGTTGTATTTTCTTCTATTTCAAAACCCTCCATGTCAGTACTGTTTCTAATCAAATTAGCCCAAGGCTCCATTACTAAAGTGAATAATAGTGGAGAAAGTGGACATCCTTGCTTTGTACCTTTAAGAATGGGTATTTTTGTGAAACATATGTTCCTACCTTAATATAAGCCAGCGTTCCTTTGTATAAATGCTCAATTAAATTTACAAATGCATCAGAGAAATTTGTGCACTTCAGTAAGGTAAACAGATAGTCCCAACTTACTGAATCAAATGCTGAACCTATATCAAGACTAATAAGTGTTAAATCTTTCTTTTTCCTATTTGCAAAATCAATTAATGTTAAAGTTCTTCTTATATTATCAAAAGTATTTCTATTTACAATGAAGCCCGTCTGATCTATGTCTATAATGCCGGGATAATTGTCTTCAATCTATCAGCAAAAATACTCATAAACATTTTATAATCAACATTAAGTAATGAGATGGGTCGATATGAAGAACATCTAGTTGGATCTTTATTAGGTTTTAAAATTGGTGAAATAAATGTATATTGCCAAGATGGGGGGTTATTAACTCAGTTTGGGCCAGAATAAAACCTTATGTATTAATGAATATGTAGTTTTAGAAAGGATTTTATATATCTCTGGTATAATACCATCATTACCCGGTGCTTTGTTTGATTTAAGCTTATTTATTTGTGTAATAACTTCTGTATATGAAATACTCTTGTCCAATAGTTTAATCTGTTGTTTATTAAGCTTTTATTCATGTTTGTGGTTATAAACTCCTTTATTTTATCTTTAGGTTCCATGTTAATGTTGTTATGGTTAATCTTGTGAAAGTGATTTCTAAATTCATCCAGTATTTCTGGTATACTAGAAACATTCTTCTTTTTCCTTAGAGAAAAGATTTCTTTGATATGGTTTTGTTTATTCAATCTTTTTGTTTTATTTTTAAGTCTATGTAAGTATTTGGGGCTTATTGAATAAGACAAAACTTGTATTTCTCTAAAGTTATTTTAACTTTATGAGTTAAAATTTCTTTGTATTTCTCATTTAGTTTGTTTATTTCTTCAATAACTTTCTTGTCCATAATATTTTCTTTATTATTATGTTTATAAGAGTCTAGTTTACTTTGAATATCTAACAATTCCTTATCCCAAGATTTCCTTTTGTTATTATACCATCTGATACTTTGTCCATATAGATATGATTTTAAGGCATCCCAAACATAGACAATGGAGACTTCAGGAGTATTATTTATGTCTAGAAAATGTACTTATGAAAGTATATATTCTTTATAGTCTTTTAGCTGAGTTAAGTATGCTGGTATCCTTTTGATCTGAACATTATGAGTATTTTTTATCATGAATTCAAAAACAATTGAGTTATGATCAGATATAGGACATGAAATGATTTTGGAATTAATTAAATCTGTTACCATCTGGTTAGAAATAAAGACCCTATCTATTTTGAATAAGTTTTGTATCTGTTAGAAAAAAGGTGTATGGTAATGATTTTGACTCTATCTGATTATTAATATCATTCAAATGATAAGAATTAGCAAAATCATTTAAATGTTTTGCATTAGATGTAATTCTTCTTTTCTTTATAGTGGTAGTATCACTTTCATGTAGTATACAATTAAAATCACCAGCTAAAATAATATCCCTATAGAGAATGATATGATCTTATCAATATGATGTTTCACTGTATTAATACCAATTCCAGGTATCCAGTATACATTAATTAAAGTGTAAGTCTTCCCATTAATTTGTATTGTAACCATACAAAACATTCCTTTGTCATCCTGATAAAACTTAATGGTTTTAGGAATGGGCATACTTTTATTCCATAAAATAGCCACTCCTCTTTTTTTCTGAGTGTGCTCTGAACTAACCAATACTGCATACTTATTAGTGGCTAGTTTATCAATATCTTTTTCAAGAGATGGGTTTCTTGCAGGAAGACTAGATTGGCCTTGTGTAGATTAATGTATCTTATTAGGCTTGCCCTTTTACACGGATTATTCAGTCCATTAATGTTTAAAGAAATTCCTTTTAAAGATGTCATTTGGCATTTTTAAAACTCAAGAATCTTATGATCGAAATAACAAATAACAAGATAAATAATGTTACATCTCCTCTTTTAGGTGTACCTTTAAATATAGCTGTATTTATTAAATCTCTTATGGGATTTTGTATAGGATTCAATTTTGTTTGTAGTGACAATGAGTGTACAAAATATATTGTGGATGTCAAAACTATATACATATAACAATGAACAAGTGAAAATAATGTAAGGATTAAACCTTGCATCCGCCTGGAGTTGAAAACTCCAACTTAGAGCAGTATTTACTACTCAAGTTAACCCCCTACCCTAAGCAGCAGTACCTCAGCTACCACCTTATCAATTTAATACTAGTTATATTTAACTGAGGTTAACAGTTTTCAATTCAATTATCTATCAAGACAAAACTACACATTTGGAAAAACAGCATCATATAAACTAAAATAAACTTTTTTTTTTTTTTTTTTAAAAACTGTTCATACTATTATATAGATCTATGTAATATATAACACTTGAATTCTAATAGCATTCAAATAATTTTAATGTTAGAAATCGAGAGGAGAGAAAATTATGTTCTAACATTCATTTAAATCAAAAACTTTGGCTAATATGATTCAGACATTACATGCATTAAGATGCATCTATTTTCTGTCATGTGAATTCTATCAACAGCTTCCAAAAAAATCTTGAATTGTTTGTATATGAGCATTTACTTAAACTCATTATTGTCAATAGAGTAAAATATTGTATTCATAAAAATTATTATAAATCATATTGCATAGTTATGCAGATTCTCAGAAACACCTGCGTTATTACCTAAAAAAAAAAAAAAAAAAAAAGCCATCACACACATATACACAGACACACACACATACATATACACACACACATATACACACACACACACACACACACACACACACACACATACATATACACATACACATATATACATAGATACACACACACACACACACACACACACACACACACACACACACACATATATATATATATATATCGGATCTCACTGAGTTGTGTGTTAGTAGAGCACTATCCTACTTGCTGTCCCTAGAATAAATCTGTCTGCTTTATACAAAATAATGCACAGCAAACACATATTAGTAACCAGATTTTACAATCATGCTAACCTACTGCTTTAAAATATATCACATGACATTTCTTCCAGAATAGAGTTATAAGATGATTTATGCTTGCCAATCAGATGAATTAAATGAGTTATAGTAAAGTATATGTTTGGGACACAAGTTTTTAACACAGATTATTATGCTACTGTTAAGTAGATTTTCAAAAACATTTAAATAAATGTTTCATTTTCTATGCCTTCTAAAATAAGATATTTACTTGCTACAAGAATCTACATCATCCAAACTCATCATAACTGACATATTTTATGAATAGAGTATTTTTCCTGAATCTGTGGTGTGTCAGTGTGATAACCTTGTCAATGTTTATACTAACTGCTTTCAGTTTCTCTGTGAAAATTCTGTGAGTGAAGCTTCTGAGGAAACTCATGGACACTGTGCATGAGACAGCCCACATCCCAGATTGTCTCCCTTAACATTTTGGCGGGAAACTTATTAAAACTTGTGGCAAACATTCATTTTGTCAATAGAGTAAAATATTGTATTCATAGAAATTATTATAAATCATATTGGATAGTTATGCAGATTCTCAGAAAAAAAGCCATCACACTCACACACACACACACATACATACACACACACACACACACACACACACACATATATATATATATATATATATATATATATATATCTGATCTCACTGAGTTGTGTGTTAGTAGAGCACTATCCTACTTGCTGTCCCTAGAATAAATCTGTCTGCTTTATACAAAATAATGCACAGCAAACACATATTGGTAACCAGATTTTACAATCATGCTAACCTACTGCTTTAAAATATATCACATGACATTTCTTCCAGAATAGAGTTATAAAATTATTTATGTTTGTCAATCAGATGAATTAAATGAGTTATAGTAAAGTATATGTTTGGAACACAAATTTTAACACAGATTATTATGCTGCTGTTAAGTAGATTTTCAAAAATATTTAAATAAATGTTTCATTTTTTATGCCTTCTAAAATAAGACATTTACTTACTACAAGAAACTACATCATTTAAACTCATTATAACTGACATATTTTATGAACAGAGTATTTTTCCTGAGTCTGTGGTGTGTCAGTGTGATAACCTTGTCAATGTTTATACTAACTGCTTTCAGTTTCTCTGTGAGAATTCTGTGATTTGAAGATTCTGAGGTAACTCAAGGACATTGTGCATAAGACAGCCCACATCCCAGATTGTCTCTCTTAACATTTTGGCGGAAACTTATTAAAAACTAGTGACAAACATTCATTTAGCAGTGTAAATGCATCTAAACATGACAGAACCTCCACAATGTATTCCACAGATCATCACAGCCTCTATGCAAGTGAAATTAAACTCAAAATTACCAACAAGCAATAAAACTCAGCATTCTTCTCCCAACTCAATTTTCATACAAATCCTATTATTCACTGTGCCCACACAGTCTAAAGCATTTCTATATATTAATAAAGAAAAGAAAAGAGAGTAGAAAATAAAAGGGAGTGAGGCAGAAATAAAAAATGTAAGAGAAAGCTGTAAGAAGTATATACAATGGAATGTTACTTACTGTTTATATTAATAGAGTTAAAAATAAAACATATTATTTACTCTTATTTAGTTCTGATTATTATTAGTTAAAGCATGACAGATTATTTACAAACAAGCATAAGCAGTATAATCAAGAAAGTATAATTAGAAATAGCATTTGAAGAACTTATAAACTTTTACAAGAAATAAATATGTTATTATTCTATTAATGATATTTTCATTACTGTTCTCTCCTGCCGTCCCCACCCTTTACCCACTACATAATCTAAATAGAATGTCATTGTTTAAACAAAGAAAATAATAAAAGAAGAAGGAAAAAAAAGGTAAAGATAAAAAATGTATCAAATTACTAACCTTACTTTTTCAGAAAGAAAAACAAATCGAGTCACAGCCTGCCATTAAATCCCCAGGCATTTTGACTGGTTATGAAACAAAACATTTCTTTGCATATAGAGAATAACTTTGATTAAATCTTTTCCAAAATATTTGTGGCTTTCTGGAAATGCAGGAACTATATTCAAAAAGATTAATAATGAACTAAAATGATGAGAGAGAAAAAAACATATAACAAATCATTTGTTTTTAGTCTCTTCTTCTTCTCTGAAGTCTTCCAGGAAGCTTCAGTTGCCAATCTCTTTAATGAAGAACTAGCCCATTCCATTTCTTCTATTTTATCCAAAATCCTATTTTTTTGACAAACAGTAAAGCAGAGTCTAAATCATCGAAGACCTTAGGACCATCAGGAAGGAAGATTTTAAGCTTGGCAGGAAACAGAAGGTATGTTTTAAACTGTGCTTTTTTAAGCTTCCTTATTAGTGGCAGAAAAACTTTTCTTTTAGCAATTACCATGGAAGAATAGTCATTGTCAAAACGCACAGTTGTCTCATTAAACTTAACAGGAGCTTTAGCCCAAGCAGATTTAAGAACCATCTCTTTATCAAAAGATGATAGAAATCTAACTATAACTGATCTAGGATAGTTTTTGTTAGAGTTAGTATTAGCTATAGATTTATGTGCTCTTTCGATACCAAAAGAGAATGCTTCTGGTAAATCTAAAGTTTTAGGGAGCCATGTTGTTAAAAAAGAAGTAATATTGTTACCTTCAATATTTTCTGGCAGTCCAAAAATCCTAATGTTATTGCGCCTAGATCTATTTTCCAGGTCATCCAGCTTTGTTTGTAAATGTGTATTTTGTTTCAGCAGAAACTCAATGTTGATTTCCTGTTCTTGTATTTTATTTTCCATGTCATTCACAGCTTCTTCTATGCCTGTCATCTGGATCTTCTGTTGTTGCAGGTCCATATGTAACAAGTCTATTTGTTTTGTAGTTTTTCTATGAAAGTGTCTATTTTAGTATCCATTTTATCCATCTTAGCAGTAAGTTGCTGGACTATAATTATCAGAGACTGAAGTTCTTTCTTGATGCTGGAGTCTTGAGAATTTGTCTTACTGGAACTCATTTCAGACTGATAAACTGACAGGAAAATTTCCAAAGTAATTTCTGACAGGAATATTATTAAGATTTCCTTTCTTTTTTAGATATAGTTCAAGAACTATATAAAACAAACATATTTAGAAAGAAAATTACTTCAAGAATTAATTTTTTAAGTAATTAATTCCTGTCAATGTAATGAAATTGGTGGAGCTGAAGAAATCTGCTGCTATCCTGTGTTCATCCTTGGCCACGCCCCCCAGGTAATCCCTTTCTGAGTGTTTTGCTGTAGCTTATTAATTTAGAGTGCACCTCACCATTAGAAGCAGCAACAGTTTTTTTTTTTTTTGCATCTTCAAGGTACCTGATATATCTTTCTTTATGTTTTCTCAAGAACTGTACGCAGCATTTAAGATGTAGTCCAACCAGACGTCTGTAGAATGAAAGGATTATTTTTTTGCTTTTGGAATCTGCCCATAATGGTATAACTCCTGAATCTATACCAGTGCCTTTTCTTTACTAGAGTTATTTACTACTTTACTACTACAGTTGCAATTTCATATCAGTTTTCCTTGCAGAGACTGGTATGTGGAACTGTTCATAATTCCCTCCACCTTGACTAAAGCCCCAGTTCCAGCTGAAGAAAAGCAGCCCCAAAGCATTATACTGCCACCACCATCTTCACCGTGGGGATGTTGTTCTTTTGGTGATGCGAAGTGGTGTTTTTGCGCCAAACATATCTTCTCGAATGTGCCCAAAATGTTCAACCCTGGCCTCACTAGACCACACACTTTCCCACATGCTTTTGGGAGACTTGATGTCTTGTTTTGCAAATTTTAGCATGGCCTGGATATTTTTCTGTGTAAGAAAAGGCTTCTGTCTTCCAACCCTACCTACCCTATAGTCCAGACATATGGAGAATATTGGAGATAGTTGTCACATGTAGTACACAACCAGTACTTTCCAGAAATTCCTGCAGGTCTTTCAGTGTTGCTGTAGGTCTCTTGGCAGCCTCCCTGACCCTGACCAGTGATCGTGTTGTCTTTTCTTAAATTTTGGAGGGACGTGCAGTTCTTTGCAGCATCACCATTGTCCAATATTTTCTCCACTGTTTGAGTGTCTTCACTGTGTTCCATGGTGTATCCAATGCTCAGTAAGATATAAGTGCTGTACTACTTTGACTGGTTGTACATACTAGGAAATGTTACACACATTTCATTTGGGGAAGTGCTTAATTTTGGTGATTGTGCATACCTCAACATTCTACTGAAGGGGTTGCTTGGGTGAAGTGTTCATGCTGGTGGTTGCACATACTAGGAAGTGTTACTGAAGGGTTGTTTGGGGGAAACATTTTATTAAGGTGCATTTATACCTGGACATAGTAATGAGGATGTTGCTTGGGGAAATAATTCATTGCATATCAGGGTAGTGCTTGTGGATACATGGTATGACTGCTGAAGTGACCGTTGGCAAAATAGTTTATTGTGCCATTTTGGTGCTTGTGCATACACAATGCAAACAACTGAATGGGTTACGGGGGAAATATAGAAATTAAGTCTGAAAATTTCATATGGTTACATTACTTAGAATACAGCACAGAAATGTAATTATAGTGTAATATACTAGCTTATATCATCAGATACACCATTGAGTAAATAGTATAATGTAAAATAAGCAGACAAGAAATCATGTCTGCTTGTATTATTCTATTTGTGATTAGTAGTTGCATGAGATAAAGGTTATCACCCTCACTAACACTCTTCAAGAGAAACCTTAACGGGTGAAATTTACCCCAGGGATCACTGCAGTGGCTCTGCTGGACAGTGGCACGGGGAACTAATGGTTCTGCTGGACAGAGGCACAGGGAACTAATCTAAGGGGGTGGCGAAAGCCGACACATTCAGGCTAGGCTTATAAATGCCCTTGGGCAAATAGCCTAGTACTTACCTATGAGCTTGTTGACTTTTCCCTGCATTGTCAGTCATGTGTGGAATTTTGGTGGGAGGAAGGGCTCAGTAATATGTAAGTGTTATACTATTTTACTGAATTACTCAGGTGTTCTCCTTACTGATAATGAGTCTGTGTTACACAACAGCTGCCCAAGGTAATATAATGAATGCCTAGTCAACAGGTTATGTGCAGCAATTATCACCTTTATCTGAGCCTGCATAAATTTGGAGTACTGAAACAAAGGTCATTATCACATTAGCAATAAGTGCAGTTACAATATAGCAGTGAGTCATTATCACTTGTCTGGTAAAAGTCTCAGCTGCTGTAATTGTTATTCACATAAGCAGAAGCAATTATCACTTTGATGAATGCACAATGTATATTTTGTTTTTTCTGTGCTTGTAGTCAAGCCACCCCCTCATTCTTCATCAACTACCTGTCCTCCAAAACCGCTGAGGTTTGTTTTCCTATGTATGTATGTATGTATGTGTGTGTGTGTGTGTGCGTGTGTATATATATATATATATATATATATATATATATAATGTGTGTGTGTCTGTGCATATATGTGTATATCGATATATATGTATGTACACAATGTATTTGCACATATATACATATACACATGAATATCAGTATGACAGTGGCCTCTCTTGTGAGATAGGGTGATGCATCTGTAGTTCATTTAGAGGGGATTTACATGTGCCCTTTCTGTGCCCCCTTGTCAGTTACCAGCCAAGCCCTTATGCATCAAGGCCAGGAAGGTGCCTCCTCAGAGATTTTTGCCAACTGCTCTTGTGTATAATAGTTTTTTTTTAGATACAAACCGAAGGATTCAGAAAAAATGATCATCACTGGTGCTATTTGGCAATGTGGGACTACCTAGTAGAGCATCATGACTGCACACATCTTCATGAGCCCTCCACACACACACACACACACACACACACACACACACACACACACACACACACACACATTTTAGGTTTAAATAGAGTGCGGAACTCTGTTTTTATCATTCTGATTAAGTGTTTTATGAAAATTAAAACTTTTTATGCTAGTTCAGTTATTGTCTTTTCTGTAGCACTGGTATATAGCGAGTGGCTAACTGTTTTGTTTATCAAATGGCAGTCACTGTTTGCATTGTAAAATTTGAAAGCAGGGTTAGCATAGCAGCATAATTGCCTTTGGTGCAGAAGGCTGTGGGTTTTACTCCCACACCATGTAGATGAAGTGCTGATATTGCAGTGCCATTTTGACTGTGGATTATTTGGTGCATTTTAAGAAAGTATAGGGGGTTCTACACTCCTGTGTGTCCTCCTTTGTATAAGATTCCTAGTAACTTGTTGGATTGTCAGTTGTTCCCTATTGCAATATTATCAGCTTACCATTTTTAATGTAACATAGACAATTTATTCTTCAAAGACAGCAGGCACTGAATTTGTATATGAAACATTGAAATGTAAAGTTTTCTTAGTTACAGAGCTCTTTAAGGTAGAATTATCTGGATGACTTTTACTTCTGAAAATGTGCTTTTTAAGTAGTATTGCTGTATTATAATGATGGAAGTATGAGTGGCATTTTATGGTCAACATTTTCTGAAATGGGTAGCTTTATCATTATTTCATACATTTTATTTCGTTGCTTTCTAGAAAAATGTTCATGACTACAAATTTAAAATACCATTCTAACAAATTGTGATGTATTATATAAGGAATATAATTTATCATGAGGGTGAATCAAATAATACATACATGTGTGCATGGTCCTATAAATGTGTGCAAGGAGCTTACGGTTTGAAAACGGCTCAAAGGTTAACTTAATCCTCCACTGTCAGATGCATTTTCTTTTAATGTGGGTTTTCATGCCGTTTCAATGAGCGTGAGTTTCAAGGGCAGAGAAGTTTACTGCTCATGCTGAGTCTGTTTTCATTGTGAGACTGTATTTAGCAAATGGCTATCAGTGCTTGTGCTATTTTATTTCAATATCTGTAATAATTGTAGAAGTAAATAAGAAAATTGGTTCCCTGTGTCTTTATTTAAAATATCTATGATTCTTTCCGTACGTTTACGTACAAGACCAGTCAGACATGGTCTATGGTTATCCATGTCAATAGAAGGCCAAACCTTGTGCTAAGGATTAAGTACTGCAGTCCACCATTCACTAATCATGAAGCCAATTAGTTAGCTAATGTTGAACAGTGATTTTAGAGTGCCTGATACCTCATGTTTCATGCTATCCAAGAGGTATCCCAGGATATTCTCAGGGTCTATTGGGGTAGTATTCTTTGACTTGGAGAGTGCATTGAAGACTTGCTTGCTAGTGATAGCCAGAAGATTTATGGTCAAGGGTGTCTTCTTCAGATTCACAGAATGTAAGCAAGGTAGTAAGGATGTAAATTTCAACTGCTTTACTTTTTGCTTGATTGACTCTCATGGATACACATCTTCATTAATTGTCATAGGCAGTATGACTTAGCCCAGCTAAAATGTATTTTCTGTTGGGAATGTAAGGTTTACCAAAAAGCTATAGGAGTGATCATGCATTGCCAGGTGACCCATGCTGGTGAAAGGGAGGTAGTTGTGGCTCATAGCTTGGGTGTTACGTAAGGAGAGCACAATATGTTGTACCTACAGACCACAACACTGCGGAGCATGTGATGCCTAGACCCTGACAGTCATTTAATCAACAGCATTACTGGAGGTGTAATGAGCCACTACAGGGGTTATGGGCTGCAAGGGGAAGAAGAGTAATCTTGGGGGGGGGTCAAACTGATCTGCCCTAGTGTAAATGGAAAGGTATTTTGTTTTTTGACTTACGGAAGATGTACCTTTGGAATGAAAATGTTCATGCATCATGTAATTACTACCGTGGCATATACTTCTGTTCAGAGATCAGCAATATAAAGGGGCGCGTGGCTTGGTCAGCAGTGTTAATGTGGATGTGGCTTGTTGAGGGGGCAGCAGCAGTCTGGGAGCTGAGTACAAATTTGAAAATCCTGGCTACACCCCTGCTGTAGAGCATATCTCCATCTGTCCAGGGTCTCCTCAAACACCTGTTCCCTAATCTCACTGCAGATCACAATGTCATCTACAAACATCATAGTCTACAGGGACTATTTATTTGCTTTATTTGGGAAAACTGTGAAGACTGTGCATAAAGTATGTATTTCTGTCCAGATAGTACTTACTGCAGTATTAAGTTTTCCTTGCATAAATATGTACAAAAGCAAACATCAACTAGTTTTATGTATTTATTTTTTGTTGTTGTCCAGGTTAGCATGAGAAACTTGTTAATCACTGGTGATGTTGAAACACATCAAACATTTTTTAATCCCATATCTGACAGTTTTTTTTTTTCTTTTGTTCAGTAACATCATTGATAGAGCTGCAATATACATACTACAAAGGTAGCACTAGCCCATCATCGGATGCTTTAGGTTGTCTGTTATTGAATAAGTAGGGTATGTGACAGCACACAGTGAGGACATTAGAAAATTTTTCAAACAGAATAGTAAGAAAGCAAGGTACGAGCAACATGAAGTAACAGAACTAGCTGGGTCTGTTGATGAACGTATAGAGAAAGGTGCTGTCTCTGCTATGTTGGGGGAACAGTGAGAGACTCCACAAAGTGTATGTGCAGAAACTGATATTGGTTGTTACATTCGATCAGACAGAATTGATGACTTCATGAAACTCAGGTTACTGACACAACCATACATCCCTCCAGAGAATTACAACTTCAAAGCTGATGCATCAGACAAGAAGCGAGCATTCCAATATAGTTGGCTGTCCCAGTATGCACCGTGGTTTGCATATTCTCCTCTCTTGAAAGGCCCACTCTGCTTAACTTGTGTATTATTTCCTCAGTCAGTTCACTGTGGGTTGCAAGGCAGCTTCATCACTAGTGTGTGCACAAAATATAATGCCTTCAATGAGTCTGCAAGAAATCACATGCAATCATCATGGCACAAAGGTTCTACTGAAGATGCTGCCAATTTTTCTTGTACACGACAAAAGCCAGAAACAGCTGTTATTCCACAGCTAGATGCAGCAGTAGCAAAACAAATTGCAGAGAACCGAAAGAAATTGGAACCAATTTTATCTACCATTATTTACTGTGCAACCCATGACATTCCTCTTCGTGGAAAAGAAGGTTCTGGTGGAAATTTCTGTGACTTATTAGATTTTCGTATTGAAGCTGGGGACACAATATTAAAACAGCACAGTGAAACAGCTGCAGGAAATGCTCAGTACACATCCTATAGGGTGCAAAATGAGTTGTTGGCAGAATGCGAACACGTACTTCGAAATGAGATTGTTTGTGCAGCGCGTAGGGCAATTGGATTTAGTGTATTGGCAGATGAAACTGCACATATCTCGGGCATTGAGCAGTTGTCATTGGGCATTTGGTTTGTTGATGGTGATTGTATTAGAGAAGAGTTTATGGGTTTTGTTCCCATTGTTGCGAGAGATGCACAGTCTGTATCAAATGTCATTGTCAGTGAATGCATAAAGTACGGTCTAGACTTGGAAAAATTACTTGGACAAGGCTATGATGGCTGCTCCATAATGGCAAGCATCCAGAATGGTGTTCAGGCAAAGATTCGTGAAAAGTATCCAGAAGCAGCCTTTATCCACTGTGCGTCTCACAGACTAAATCTTGTAGTCAATGATCTGAATGATGTTCCTGAAATAAGTAGTGCTGTTGGTGTTATCAAGAAGATTATTAATTTTTTTCGTGACAGCCCAAAACGACGAGCATTGGTACCAAATATACCTCTTCTGTGTGAGACACAATGGACTGAGAAATATAAATCCATTCGTGTGTTTAGTCAAAACTTTGAGAAAATATTTGACTGCCTCGCTGATCTTCAGAAGATCACTGCTGGTGAAACCAGACAAAATGCACATATATTACTCAGTGCTTGCTCTTCATGCACATTTCTTATTTCTCTCTTCATTATTGCAAATTACTCATCAGTTCTTGAGCCCATTGCCCAGATGTTGCAGTCTGTTCAACTTGATATAATAAAGGCTCAACAGCACATCAACAGACTCATTGAAATATTCAAGGAGCACCGTAACCATGCTGAAGAGCACTTTAGGAATGACATTCTCAGTAAGGCAAGATCAATAGCAGATAAACTTGGTATCGAGTTAGTGTTGCCAAGGATTTGCAGTCGACAAACGCACCGAGCAAACACAGTAGCCGGGGATTTTGAGAGTTATTACAGAACGAGTATTTATATTCCCTATCTTGACTCATTAGTTTCTTCACTGATGTCTCGCTTTTCCAGCAGTAACACTGCTCAGTTCAACTTATTTTATCTGTATCCTAAAATGATGCAAAACCTAGAATGTGAAGAATTCCGAAAATTAATTGCAGTCAGTAACGAACTGTATCATATCAACAATTTGGAATTAGAGATGATGAACTGGTTCGACTATTGGCATACGAAGGTTCCAGATATAGGCAAAACAGTGGATTTTGCTGACTTGTTGCAACACTGTGATTTCTTTCCTGCTGTTAAGCAAGCAGTTCTGATTGTGTTGACCTTACCAGCCACTACCTGCACCATTGAACGATCGTTCAGCACTCTGAGATGGGTCAAGACCTGGTTAAGGTGCACAATGACTGATGATAGACTTTCAGCACTGTGCATGATTAGTGCTCATCGTGAACGTGTCATTCGTGAAAAGAAACAGTTCATCAGTAAAGTTATTGACGCTTTTGGCACCTACAGCAGACACAATTTATATTTGCGCCACAGGAGTCATAGGCCTAAACTGACCATGTAGTTCATTCAGTGTTTTTTTTTTTTTGCTTTTTAATTGCAGTTACCCACAAAATGTATGATTTCTAAACAAATGAGTTTGATACTACAGTTCCATTGGTCTTATTTCATACTGGAAATCCACAGACGATGAGGTGATTTCAAGCAGCACAAGCAAAGGATACTGCAGTACCCATGGTTAATGAAAATGCTGAAAATTAAACATGGAACCACACGTACAGAGCAGCAGCAGCATAAAGACAGTAAATAAAAAGTTAGTGAAATCTTTTTAAGGCTGTTAGCGCAGGGAGATTTTTAGTGAAAATTGACAAATCCTTGTTCTGATGCACTATCTTAGAGCCAGATCCACACAATACAGGTAGAAGCAGATCAAACCATGATATCCACTTAAGCAGCAAAAGTTAAGTGGAGTGATAAGAGGAAGGAGTTTAGTACGGCCAAGAGGGGTGACTCCCTGGACTTCTGAAGTATTACAGACTGCAATAAAAGGATTTGTAATTATTAAAAGTTTATGATGGTTCACCAAGAAGTTTACCTGGGCCCTTTTTGTTGTCACAAAGGTCAAAGGCATATACAAAAATATGTTTGAAAATGAAAAGAATAGCACAATAACAAGCCTAGTTCACATAGGTACTTGCTAGTCTGTTGAGTCGTAAGGATCTTTCGAAATCTATAACAGCATTCCCCTTGTATATCTCACATTTTATTAACCCTGAGGCAAGCTGAATATTAACATGATGTTCCTGTGTAAGAGGGACAAGGCTACTAAAATCAGGAATGAAATTAGGGTTATCCATCCAGATTATGGTTAAGTACAGTAAGAGGTCTACTTTGCTTTACGTGGAGAGGAAGATCATTCCAAAGAAGAGGGAGTCTAGTTGATAAACATCTGTCCTTCCCACATTTATGTTGCAGTACAGATTGACACCTGTTGAGCAAGTGTTTATGCCCTTATTGCAATTATGAATGTGGAGGAGTTTTGACAGGACTATGAGGTTATGCACGTGTAGCACAAATCTGTCCTCAGTAGCCTTTGAGACCAAGAAGAGTGGCAAGGCTTGGAGGTGGTCCACATAGTTTTTGGATTTATGCACTTATGGATGTTGACATTTAAAATATGCCTTTAGGTGGTAAAATTATATCCAGAATCTGGAACAAATGCACAAAGCAAGGAGGATGGCCTCCCTGTTGTAGAAGTAGCAGACCACAAAAATCACAAAAACTGATAGGCCAAAGAAGAGCCGTAAAGACGATACAGTGAACTATTGAGGATAAGAAGGAAATGATGTATTGTTACTATTATGTAAACATCCCAGAATTTCCAGACACAAGGTATATAAAAAGATTGAGAGACATTACAGGAATGAAACTGTCAGAAGCTTCAAATAAAAATGTGTCTTAATTACAACAGATGCATGAAAAACTGTATGTATAGACCAAAAAACTTTGATCCGTTTGAAAAAAGGAGCATCCGAGGAGGTATGAATATATAAATAACAAAACCTAGAACTTTTTGTAAAGTGTAAAAAAAGAAATATAGACATGGGGAAAAAGATTTGATATGGTGCAATATTCATGCAAAGGGGAAAGCCAAATTAATCAGTATAAAGAAGGCAGCCCCAAAGATATTCAACGAGAAATACAGGCAAAGGCATCCAGATATGCAACATTTCACAATAAAAGTCACAGAGGGAATGTAGAAAACAAGATTAATAAAGTAGAATTAAAAAATCAAAATAGAAGTATAAGTTATGGAGTACCTGGAAAGTGAAGGATTTGGTGTAGGTGTAACATACAACACAGGTTACATCACAGCATGATGTAATAAGTTCTCAAAGTAAGGAGAAACAGGAAGATCAGGAGACATCTGAAGAAGAAATATGGACATGGGAAAGAAAAGAGATTTAATATGGTGAAATTTCTATGCAAAGGAGAAAGCAAAACTAATTAATCAATACAAAAAGAACAGCAGCAATGATATTTGAAGACACATACAGGCAAAGGAATCTGGAGATAGAAAACTTGACAATACGGAAAATACAAAGACAAATAGAAAAAGTAGAAAAGGAAACAGTAACGGAAAAGTTATACTAGTAGAAACTGAGGTTATGGAGTACCTGCAAAGTGAATGATTCAGTGTAGAAAATCTAATTCAGAAAGCATCACAAATCACAACATGATAAATCGATGGATATCCAATTAAGTGGGAACCAATGGAACGGGAAGCAATTGGTCACACATGCCAATGCCATATGAATATATTTAGGAATTTTCACAGGAAACCCGTATAAATGTTCACTTGAAGCTGGGCAGCAACAGAAGAAACAGGAAACTGTAACTGTGGAAAGTGTGCAGTCAATGTTGAGGAGTGATACTGATAGGCCAATGAGTTCCCATATGTCAGAGCAATGGATGACATGGGATGAAACAGTGTGCCACAGGAAGATGCTATAGAACTTTGTATAGAACGCTCACTGCAAATGGAAAACAAAAAAAATGTGTC
This sequence comes from Protopterus annectens, assembly GCF_019279795.1. Classification (NCBI taxonomy): domain Eukaryota; kingdom Metazoa; phylum Chordata; order Ceratodontiformes; family Protopteridae; genus Protopterus; species Protopterus annectens. Next base: position 1,136,262,921 of record NC_056739.1, read on the forward strand.
CTCAGTTTAGAAGAAAATGAGCTAAGAGTTGCTTGATTTGGTAGAGAGAGACATTATTAAGATAAATTATGAAAACAGACTTCAGAAGGTCAGTAAAACCCAGAAAGTTTGTTTGATAAAACAAGTGAAACAAGTAATTAGGACTGTCCATAGAGATTCATGCAAAATAACAGAAGTAAACAGGCTATATTACTATGCAGCTAATTTGATAACTGATAATGTTTTTGAGCCATAAGAACACAGGGTAGTGAGAGAAAGAAAGGTGAGAAAGTCAATGCCATCATGGAAACAAGTATCTATAAAGCAGTTGAGACAGGGGTGTCACCGTGTCACTGACTACAGAAGAGGGAACAGATTTACAAAAATACTTACAAAGATAGATGTGATAAAGGTAGTGCGCAGTATTAGAACAGCTTAGGATGTATCATGTACTATCGCAAATAAAGTAAAAATCTCAGCATAGGAAGAATAAATTAGAAGATACACAGATAAATATAGGGAAAAGTACAAAATAAGCAATTTATTGATGACCCAACAATTTTTTAGAGAATTTGGAAATGAGGTAAAAGGAACTGACAAAAAGATACATTTTGGAGAAGTACTTACAAAGATCATGCGCAACATAACAAAGATGCTAAATGGATAGAAGTAAAAAAATAACAAGTTTAAAGGGACAAGATATGAAATGGGATGACTTAACAGCCAGAGATTAACACAGTCAAATCCTGTAATTGGAAAACCCCAGGCCCAGATGCAGTACGTAACGTCTGCCTAAAAATATTAACATCTTTGCAGGAAGATTTATCCACAAGTAATAACTATGTATATACGCACCCCGAACAGACACCAACCGAACTAAGAGGAGGAAGAACAATGCTCCTACTTAACAGTGAACTTGCATGCTACCCTAAACCAGTAACTTGCCTTGGTTCCGACGATGTGTAAACTCTGCACTGGAACTGATGCTAACAGAGTTTATAGTCATTTAGAAGAAAACTCAGTTATGGCAGTAGAACAAATGGGCAATACAGAAGGTCAAATGGAACAAAGGATCATTTGTTAAAGTCATACTAGTTTACTGTAAAAGAGGCGAGAATCTAAGTAGGGCATGGACTGACTTCAAAAAATAGAATCTGATAGTATCCCACACATTCAAGGACAAGAGTGCTTAAAAATGTAGCATACACTTTACGCTGATCGACTACATTACAGTGATGATGATGATGATGATGATGATGATGAAACAGTTTGCAATTAAGCTATGATAAAGGACAAATTATTATTCCAGGGATAAAAATTAAATGGAGGAAATTCTGGGGTGACTGTCAGTGACACCACTGCTATTCTTTCTTGCCCTATAATTTGGCTCCTAGAAACAAACGGTGTAAAGACCTCTCATCTTCTCTTTGTCGATTGATGCAAAACTGTATAGCTTATCATAGGAAGACCTGAAAGCACAACGACAAGTTGTCAAAACATTTCCAGATGATAACAGAATGACATGACCATTTGGTCTTGATACATGTGCAAAAGCAACCTTCAAAGCTGGACAATTGCAGCATCAAGAAAACATCAATTTGGGACAAGAATGTGATATGAAAGAACTTGAGCAAGAGGGAGTATATAAGTATTTGACAATATATTAAGGATCAATAAAGCATGAACAAATGCAAATAAAACTTGGTAAGGAGTATTTTGGAAAACTTAAATTAATCCTGAAAACAGCATTGACTTCTAAGAACAAAATTCAAGCTGTAACTCAATTTGTTCTTCCTCTCCCAAATTACAGTTGTGAGATGATTGCCCCCTAAATGTGTTGGATAGATTAAACAGGAAAACAAAAAGGATGCTTCATGCTCTCCAAATGATTTATAAAAAAATCAGTGCATACCAACATTATATATTCCCCCCTCTGAAGGAGGGACGGGCCTCCTTGAAATTGATTACATGTACAGATCTGCAATCCTCAGATGCACACATCTGACCTCACAACACTCAACATACTGAAAGTTTTGAAACATGATTAGAATAACTATTGGTTTTTGTTCACATTTTTGTGAAAGATGCACAGACTATGCATTCATTGACAATGACATTTGATACAAAGTACGGCCTAGACTTGGACAAGTTACTCGGACAAGGCTATGATGGCTGTTTCATAATGGCAAGCATCCAGTGTTCAAGCAAAGATTCGTGAAAAGTATCCAAAAGCAGCCTTTACAAGGTTTAGTCTGAGAAGCACAGCACAGTGGATAGTCAGTGTGATCTGAATGATGGTCCTGAAATATGTAGTGCTGTTGACGTTATCAAGATTAATTTTTTTTTCTGTGACAGTCCAAAATGATGAGCATTGGTACCAAATATACCTCTTCTGTGGAGATATGATGGACCGAGAAATATAAATCCATTCATATGTTTAGTCAGAAGTTTGATAAAATATTTGACTGCCTGGCTGATCTTCAAAAGAGCACTGTCAGTGAAACCAGACAAAATGCACATACAGTATTTTACTCAATGCTTGCTCTTCATGCATATTTCTTATTTCTCATTCCATTATTGCAAATTACTCAACAGTTCTTGAGCCCATTGCCCAGATGTTGCAATCTGTTCAACTTGGTAAAGGTTGAACAACATATCAACAGTCTCATTGAAATAGACCACATTAGGAATGACAATCTCAGTAAGGCAAGAATCAAGATCACTAGCAGATAAAGCCATGAGTAAACCGTTTATATGCACACCCGGAACAGACACCAACCTAGCTAATGAGAAAAAATGCTCCTACTTAAGCCTGAACCTGCAAACGTCCCTGAAAATTATAGGCCAATAACTTGCCTCCTGACACTGTATAAACTGTACACTGGAATTTATGCTGACTGAGTTTATAGTCATTTAGAAGAAAGCTCTGTTATGGCAATAGAACAAAAGGGCAGTTAAACAAAGTCATATGGAATAAAAAAAAATTTATTGTTAAAGTCATAGAGGAGAATTGTAAAACAGGCAAGAATAAGTACAACATGGATTGACTACAAAAACATTTGATAGTATCACACATTCATGTATAAAAGAGCACTTTAAAATGTATAACGTACACTTTACACTGATTGATTACATGACAGTGACCATGAAACAGTGGCAGAGCACTTTGCAATTAAGCCATGATGAAGGACAAATTATTATTTCAGGGAAAAACTTCAATGGGGAATACTCCAGGGTGACTCTGTCATTGCTGCTACTCTGTTTTGTCCTATAATGTGGCTCCTAGAAAGCAACAGCGTGTAAAGACCTCTCATTTTCTCTTTGTCAATGATTTAAAACTGTAGAGCTCAGAGGAGGAACTGAAAGCACAACTGCAAGTCAGACGATATAAGAGTGTCATTTAGTCTTGATAAATGTGCCAAACAAACCTTTAAAGCAAGAAAACTGCAGCACCAAGAAAACATCAGTTTGGTACAAGAATGTGATATAAAACAACTTCAGCAAGAGTACAAATATTTGGGAATGGGAACTGATAAAACGATCAACAATAAAACATGAGCAAATGAAAATCAAAATTACTAAGGAATACTTTAGATGATTTAAATGAATCCTGAAAACAGCATTTACATCTAGGAACACAATCCAAGCTATAAACCAATTTTCTCTTCCTGTCCTAAATTAATTTTGTGTGTTTGACTGACCTCAATGTGTTGCATAGATTATATAGGAAAACAAGGATGCTTCTTACTCTCCAAATGATTTATAAAAAATCAGTGCATACCAAGATTATATATTTTCCACATTCTGAAGAAGGGATATTCCTCCTTTGACACTGATTACATGTACAGATCTGCAGTCATGGGACTCCACACATCTGCTGACCTCACAAATGTAGTGAACGTTTTGAAAAATGAGAATAAATCTAAGATACATGACTTCTCTGCTTTTCATTGCTTAGGCTTGCAGAAGCATATCGGCATCAAGCAGAAATGGAAATCAAACCAGAAGTAGATAAAAATCGGGAACTGAATGTACCAAGAAACAAAAGAATACAAGGTGATGGACCAATTGAGAAGACGAAAAAATGTGGAAAATGCATAAATATAGTTGCAAGTATAGAACACTTCTGGAAGAACCTCATGCTAATCAGGAACAAAAGCAGGAATGGTCAAGGCAAGGTGAATTCGAACTAAGAGAGGAAAGGTCAATATTGGCGGCGCAAGATAGTGGACTATCATGTACACACTGGTTTACAATGTCCATTGCACATGTGGGAGAAACAGACAAATGTAGGTTTTGTAAAACAGAACTGGAAACGGTTGAAGTTGGACACCTCGTTAATGGTTGCAACATACGGTAGAAGGACACTGTATACTGACAAGCATAATAATGTGGCAAGACTGTTGTACTGGGCATTGTGCAAACATTATGGTACTGAAGTGGCTTAAAAACACTGGAAACTTAAGCTGCAATTTAAGCATCATAGAAAATGCTAAAGCCTACATCACATGGGATCATCCTCAATTACTAACAGCTCAAAAGACAGATGCTAGAAAACCAAATATTAGTGGTCCAAGAGAAGAAGACAAAAGTAGCATTGATCATTGAACTCTACACACCCACTGACTACAGTGTGTTATGTACAGAGTGACACAAAGTCAGACTCATACTATATCAGGATTTGCAGGCAGAAATGAGAGCAGTGTGGAAGAAAGATACCCAGGCAGTTCCAGTAGTAGTAGGAGCAATGGGTCTTGTAAAAAAGAATATACATTCGTATTTAGACATGTTACCAATGCATGTAACTCCATACGAATTGCATGAGGACTGAGGAGTCATTACTGGGCACATTCATTGCAGGTACTCTGAAGAGCACTTTGGCAGACATCAATGATTGATGACACAGTACTGATTTTGTGAACTTTAATCATACTTTGATTTAGGAATGCAGTACATTCCTGCCACGATGCTAGAAACCCAAAAGATTTGCTGTATCCACTTTCTAAGGAGGTACTACAAGGTAGGTAGGGAGATTTATGTGTGTCATACCTGTCAAATGTACAGATTTTCAGTGTCCAGATTTCTGCTTTATATTTTTAGTCTGTTCCTCATAAAAATCTTTTTTTTTGGTACAAATCACTGGGATGATGAGCTTACCCTTAAAGTTAATAAATAATGACATGCATTTCAGTTTCAGACTTCATATCATTCAGAAAATGCATTCTCACACAAATCCTTTTATTCTAGCAACTTTCTCAATGTGTTCCCAGTTTTGGGCCTTGCACATTACTTGTGCTATGAGATGAGATTGACAAGGTAGGGGTGTGTATCAGAGGAAGGTAGTATACCCCATGGGCCGTGCCTCCGCTATCCAGGTTTTTGCAGAACGTCCAGACTTTTGCCTCATATTCCACCTGAAAAGGATTGCAGTTGCTAATTAGTGACATACATTTTCAGTTTTATGTGTCATATCCTTTAGAAAAATGCTTACTAACACAAATCCTGTTGTGTTATTCTAGCAACTTAACTTTATAAGTTCATCAGAGCAATATTTTTAATCTGTCCCTGTTTATTTTAGGCTTTGTCCAGATTTCTTTTACTAACAGGTTAAGTGTGTGTGTGTGTGTGTGTGTGTGTGTGTGTGTGTGTGTGTGTGTGTGTGTGTGTGTGTGTGTGTGTGTGTGTGTGTGTGTCTGAAATGACCTACTTAGAGTTAGCAGGTGGAATTTAATTTCAAGGAATTGAGAGCTTCAAGGGAAGAGAAGTTTACTGCTGCTCATCATGCTAGGTTTGTAAAAATATGCAACTCTTTTGTTTAGCAAATGGTATCATTGTAGTATAGAATTTTAAAGCAGTGTTAGTAGCACAGCAGGTAGCATACTTGCATCTTGATACAGAGGGCTGTAGCTTCTACTCCCACAGCGTGTAAATGTGTATTTTAAGGGGATGGGGTGCTGCAGTCCTGTCCTTAGTATGTCTCTTTGGTGCCTAGTAACTATGAACCTCGTTTTCAGCTTGTCACGTATTCCCTGTTGCAATATACCAGCTTACCATTTCTTTTAACGTAACATAGGCAATTTATTCTTCTAGGGCAATGAGCACTACATTTGTAGATGAAACACTGAAATGTATGTTTTATAGCAACAATCTCTTCATTAGTTTCAGATCTTTGTAATGTGGAATTCAGATGACTTCTGCAGACTGCAGAGATTGTGCATATGGAGTAATATTGGTGGATTATAATGATAGAAGTTTGAGTGGCCTTTTATGTTTGAAAGGTTGTGAACTAGGCAGTTTGTCATTACTGGTTCATATGTTTTGAATTGTTTCACTGCTTACTGGAAAATGTTCAAAACTGTAAATTTAAAATACACTCTAACAGGTGGTGCAGGTGCTGTACAAGGGATATAATTCAATTATAGGTTCATAGGTAGGTACTAGGCTATTGGCCCTAGGGCCTATATAAGCCTAGCCAAAGGTACCCTGACTTTCGCCACCCAAGAAAATTATTTCCTGTGCCACTGTCAAGCAGAGCCACAGAAGTGATCCCCAGGGTGAATTTCCTATCTCCCATCAGGAACATGAATCACCATACTTTTGCATGGGCCTAAAAATGTGTGCATTTGATATGCTTTGAAAACAGCCCAAAGGTAAACTTAACCTGCCACTGCCCAGATGCATTCTCTTTGAATGTGGGTTTCAATGCTGTTTCAATCAATGTGAGTTTCAAAAGCAGAGAAGTTTTAATGCTAAGTCTGTTTTCATTGCAAGACTGTTGCTTTGTTTAGTAAATGTGAAATGCGTGCCGCAGTGTTTCTGCTATAAAATTTGAAATAAAAGTTGTGAATTAAATCCAGATATATGTAATCATTGTAGAAGTAAAGCATAAGACAGTATGCATACTGATAGATTTGAACAGTGTCTGTGGTAAATGGGGAGAAATAGCCAAGTAATGGGAAACTGGAATGGCTGTGTGTGTATGTGAGGGACTGTGGGGGGGCGGGGCTGCGTGGGATAGGGGGAGGAGCAGTGGGTAGGGGTGGGGCTATGTGGGCAGGGCTGCACGGGCGGGGCTCTGGGTTTTGCACCCCACTGCAAAAAATCCTGCGGGCTCCCTTGCCAGTGACTACAGTTTCCTGCTTACAGAGAGACACAAAGTCATAAAATATCAGGCAGAAATGAGAGCAATGTGGAAGAAAGATAGGCAGACAATTCCAATAGTAGTAGGAGCAATATGTCTTATAAAGAAGAGTCTACAATCATATTTAGATATGTTACCAATACATGTAACCCTGTACGAATTGCAGAAGGAGTAATTACTGGACACATTACGGGTGATGCGAAGAGCACTTCTGGCTAACATCAAAGATTGAAACAATACTAATTTCATGAACTTTAATCGTCCATTCCCGTCATGGTATTAGAAACCCAAAAGACTCAGAGAAATTAAAAAAGGGAGAGTAAGTATTTTGGAATTACGGCAAACTTACACTAACAGCAACTCTTTTGGCATCTGGCCCTTTATCAGGACATATTTACACATGATCTTGACATACCTGTAACAATGGGTTTCTCAGTCTGCTTTCATGAACACAGAACACAGAACTGTATCCTGCACACTGATATTCTCTTACCAAAGTGGACATTACTGGTTCAGCCTGCATTATGTTAGCCATGTGCAACACAAAAAAACAGAATCAAAATGAAATAGCATTACATTGCAAGAAAAAATGACAGTCTTAACACTTCCATTACTATAACTGATTAGTCAAGCCGAGCCTTTCTCCATTGTCATAACAGTTCTACTGGGGCACTTTGTGCGTAGTTTACAAAGGAAAGCACAAGTGATTCTGAACTGTTTGCCACTGCATCTTTAAAATGGGGCAACTTATTCCCCCTTAAGTTTATTATCCCTTGTAGGATATTCAGTTTTGAGACACCTCTCCCCAGTATCAGACAGGCTAAGCAGCTGCAAAAGCATCAAAAGATAACTTTTAGTCCAAATAATAATGTTTATTTTGGTAATTTATGGCAGCATAGATGTAACTCACTCTTTGTAATCCTTCCATTTATACATCCAAATCTAATTATTACATCCCTTATAAATGTGTACTCCCTCATTTTATAAAACTCTGGCATGATTCAAGACAATTCTACTTCAGAAGAGAAAATATTTTTAATACAGTAAGTCATAAAGCAATGTGTTCATGTTATATTTACATTAACTCAACAGAGTATGCAATATAGGTAGCAGGCTTTTTTGACACAGTAAGGTAAGATAAGATCATCCTGAAGAAAAGCAAACATACTAAGGTAAGCTGTAAGTTGTATCTGAAAAAAGTGGCTTGTCACATTTCTGATGCCTACCTTTTTTCCTGTATTCGTAGGTCTTGAATCTCTGAGAGACAGTGCCCACTCTACACCAGTGCGGTCAACATCTCATGCTGATGCTTTTGCGACCCGCTCAAAGCTATCAAAGAGTGAGAGCAGTGAAGGAGCAATGATTTTTTCTGATGAAGCCTACAGCCCAACAGACAGCATGCTGCCAACACCAGTAGCAGAACACACTCCTGAGCTGCTGCTTTCCAGGCAGCTCAATGGTGCCCCCTGCAGCATCGAAGAGGAAAAGGAGTCAGAAGCAGGCACACCTACAGCATTTGATGTAGGAGGAGAATCCAAAGCCTTAAGTCAAGGTGCCAGTGGAAGGGGTGAGCAAGAAGCAGAACAGGTGAATAAGTTTGTTTTAAGTGTTCTCCGCTTACTCCTTGTGACAATTGGACTCCTGTTTGTTTTGCTCCTTCTCCTGATCATCCTTACAGAGTCTGACCTTGACATTGCCTTTTTACGTGATATTCGACAAACACCTGAATTTGAACAATTCCATTATCAATACTTTTGTCCCCTCAGGCGATGGTTTGCCTGCAAGTTCCAGTCAGTGATGAGCCTGCTTATTGATACCTGAAGACTGCATCTGCTTAAAATCATCCTTGTGGACCGAGGCATTACCCGCAGCCTGTTCCTATCCATGGGACCCACTGTGGCACCATTGGCACATAAACCAGTCTTTCATGAATCAAAAGAAATACCTGGGTTAGGCTCTTTATTTTCCATGAAACATTACAGATGCAGAAAGGGAAAGGTGTACTAGCACCTAATAGGAAGTTAAAATGAATCAAGCAGTTTTCAAAATGTTCTCCTCCTTAGATCAACTAGCATTCTTTTATCACTTTCATACATTATTGTGCACCATTTCATAATAAAATCTAGTTGGCTAAAAAGATATTTATTTTAATAATACTTATCATATTTTTGTAGACCATCACTCTGCAAATGTGGAACATACTAGAAAACTAGATTATAGTGAATGTTTTGTAAAGGTGCTATTAATTATGCCATATAGGACAAAGTCAGACTATTTTGATGATACTCACTTCACAATAGGTACCTAAATGCAAAGTGTGAAAACTGCTAGATTCAACTGCTTAAGCTACTCTGTTGGAAAACTAATAAGACAGTTGGTGGTACCTTGCTTGAATGTTGTGAAGTACAGATCAGTGTATGAAAAAGTTAAGTTCACTGCAAATGTCCAATATGAATTTTATAGCTGCTATTAATGTCAGGGTGGGTAGACAGAAATGGTTAGGCTGTATACATATGTATCTTTAATGTAGCACTCACTAAGCACTAAGTCAAATGCAATATGACTTTGTTGTGCCATAGAAAGTCTGATTGTAGTGATACAAAGCCTTGCACCTTTAGTGCCCTGATGTGCAGTTTTCTGTTAACTCCTTGTTTTAGCAGTATTGCCTTTCCTAGTTCATTAGAAGTTTAAGCATAGCAAGTGGGACTGTGAATATAAGTGATGTGGTTATAGTTGACGAATGTACAGTTTATAACCATATCTGAAGATTCAGTTACATAATGTTTTCACACAAAAAAATGCTGTAATTTTTTTTGTAAAAAGATAAGAGACTGTTTTAATGTATATTTTAACAAACAAATGTTATTTTGTTATTAAAATTAGTTATAACCTTTTGATGTCATTGGTTTTACATTTTGTTGGATACTGTTAATTACCGAAAACAGAATCTTGAAGTGTGTTCAGAGTGCAAAACAGGCTGTTTGACACTGTAATGCCTAAATGAAAGTTATTTTTCATTTACTGGGTGTTATTATCTGAAAGTAAAGCAGGTAGAAGTTGGTAAAATATGAATGTACTTTGTTAAGAGTGGTGCACACGTTGTTAAATCTTATAATATAACGATATCCTTTATTATGAAAGCAATAGAAAATCCATGAAATTGTGGGAGACAATTTTTAACTGCTTGTCTGTTGAAGATATGAGACAGAAAGGAGAAACATATGCTGTACCTGCTTGATACATGACAAGTTTATTCTTCCTTTATCTCAACACACTCCAGAGTGTCTTATTTCTGATTACCAAATTAATCCTTGCTTGCCATCAAATTGTATACTTTCAATGAAGTTTATAGTTATCAGAAATGAAAGACTGCATTATATTTCAAGTTGCTTAAGTCTTCTGCATTAATTCTATTAATGTAATCCTGCTTTTTGCAGTTGCAGAGATGGTGGAGAACAATTTCAATGCACGCATTTTTTGCACATACATTTTGCACAAATTTGCTCCCGTATAAGCATATGTCTCTCAATTTTCATGTCAAATTATAATGAAATGATTTCTTAAATTTTGTATTGTTTTGTTCTAGGTGTGATATTTCAAATATTAGTTGGCAAAACTTATGTACGCTTCCTGATATTTTTCTCATTTGTAATCTTTCACTTTTATTTTCATGACAGATTCAAAATATACTGAAAATAACTTAATTCTGTAAATTAATTTAGGGGCCCACCTTTTTGGTGTTGCTTTTATGATGTCCTGGCACACTGACATACAGGATTATTATTTTTTTAACTTGTATTTTTTTTAATTCTTCTAATGACTACAGAATTATTGTTCTGTTAATAGAACTTTCCTGTTTTTTCAGAATCCAGGCTATCGTTACAAATGGGCCACTCTTATCATTGCAAATGGGGACTAATCAAAAGCGCAACAAGTGTTACAGGATATTCAGTGCAGTAGAATTGTACTACGGCAAAAAAGATGATACCTATTTCCTTGCCCCATACCTTTTTGGAATTGGGCCCACACGTAAACTGCACTTACCTGGTTACCTAACCAGGAAATGCCTACACCTGTGGTCACTCTAGAGATAATGGAGCAAACAGTCCCCACTCAAAAGAGCAGGAGATAATCTCCTATGATGCTCATATTTTCTCACGTCAGACAAATCTTGGCAAGATTTTCTTTTGCTTCCAGATACACAATAACAAAGCCTTGTGTGATGGCACTATGAACATGCCAAAGGGCTAGTCATTTGATGCCATCATTAGAAGACAAATGTGCATATTGTTTAGTAAATGTGAAATGGCTGATTATTCTGTTGATGATTTTGGGAAAAAGAGAATCAGAAGAGAATGTCAGTTGTCAATAAAATATGGTAATTAAACTGATGTCACATACAACACAATTTGTGACTGTGTTGTATAAAACGTACTTGGTTTAGTGCTTCTACCTCAGTCAGTCAGTAGTACACAGTGTTTCTATGCAGTGAGCGGAAGTCCTAATATCAGTGTATTATCATTAGCCATTTGAGTAAAGATGCAGCATTCCCTTGGTTCACAATTTTAAGTGCACATATTTGTTTCCAAGGTTACCTAACATGGGTGCCACACCTTCCCAACACACTTTATTCGCTGTGTCCTGAAAAATATGTTTGGCCAGGGACATTCTATCCTCATATCTGCTTAAAAAAGGATAGCTCTGCTTACTGGTACCTGAATATTAGTTTAATATAGATATACGGACAAAAACAGAGAGTGTGTAAAAAAACAGAGATGGTATATTCAAACTGTAGCATTAAAAGAACCCAAAAACTAGTAATTAGTTTAAAAAAATATTAAAACAGTTATGGCCCCATTGGTGATGAAAAGATGCTCATTAGATTATATAAACATAGTGTTTTTTGTGATAATAAATTATTGATGTTTACTGGTAAGTTCTCCGACTATAATACTGGATGAAATTGATATTTTCAATACTCCAGCATTTTCTAACCTTTATCCCTTGCATCTGAAATCTTGTAAGCATTTCTAATCCATTTTATTAAGCTCCACAAAGATCTTGATTTAACTTGAAATGTTTTATAACAAATTGTTGCAGTGTGGAGAAGAGAATGAAGCACTCTGCTCAGTTATCGGTGATGTGTACTTTTATAATATTTAGGTAAAATCTATCCTTTCAGATGTCTTGTTATAGGAATGCTGCATCTTTAACAATATTAGGATCAGAAAACCTAAAACTGTAATGTAGTTTTCATTAAAAGGTAGACCATCTAAATGCCAAGTGTCATCAGCCATCTTATTCTTCAAAGAAATGTACTTTTTCTACATCTCTGACAGCTGCCATAAGCTTTATACATCTGAAAAACTTTTCTGTCACTTCCTTGTCACTGGTGTCATGAAGATATTTTTGAAATGAAATAAATATTTAGACTGTTAAGAGTGTGTGTGTCATTAATCAAGCACCTGTCTTTTCAGAATGCTTATAACAGCGTTTAAAATGATTACAGGTACCGTTACTGGGAGCGTCTTGTATGAATCTGACAAGCTTTACCACATGAGTAGTGATTTAAGCTAAGTAAAGTCCAAGAAGTAATCCCCGTAGAAATCAGTAATGTTTTTGCATCTTTCACTGTTAAAGACTGATAAGCAAATTCAGGAAAAACATCAGATGGATTTAAAATGTATGAAACAGACCACTTCAAATCATCACTAGCCGATCACCTGAAATCTGAAGGAGTTAAACTGCTGAGTAACTCAGTTTTCTGAAAATACCAGTTTTTGTATCATATGGAATGTGAGGTTTATAGAACAGTGTTAGAGTGCTGTTTTGTAAGACAGCCTCCTCAGCAATACAGCCTATATTTAGTCTTTCAGTTTTGTTTCTGTCATGGGGGGAGAGTGTTTGGGGGTTTTGTGCAGTTATTTATTTTTTTTACTAACAATGAATGAGCTAGTCCTAGGACTCTTTTCAGCTATAGCTTGGACCAAGAGCAGTAGAAAACATGTATTGTAAAAAGTATACTATTATTACATAACTTGATCAAGTTAAATCATTTTAGACAATAACAATAATTCTAGTTCTATCTTGAATAAGTTTACATGTAAATCAGATGTGTCAATAATGGATTCCATAAATTGTATTATGGCTGAACATTACTAGAACATTAAATGCTCCTAAGAATCAACAATATTCAAGTTAGCTAAAGAAACAGAACAAAAATAAATGCCAAAAGTATTATACAGATGGACAGAAATACACTTCCCAGAATTAAGCATGAATTGTTCCTATGGAATAACTTAGCTGACAAATATTAAAGCTCTAGCCAGCAACCCTAAAGCATCTGCAAATGTGACTGCTGTTTAAAATATTTTACTTAATATTTTGCTTCCTGAAAATTTATTTAATTTAGGAATTAACCTATTGAACTTGGGCATCCTGAGGCAATGTAGCAACTGCCTCTTGTACACAGACAACCCTCTCCTCTTACCTCCCAACACTCAGACTTGCGAGAGATGCACTTATATATCCAAAATAGAAGCCATGCACTCTCCAGCCGAGACTGGAATAGCTGGTCAAGAGGAGAAGGTCAACACTTGCACCACACCACATGGAACACATAGCCCTCCACAACACACACCAGCACTGACTTCACAGAAAAACACAACCCACACACCCACCTTCCTGGAGGCTTTCAATAAAAATCTACCCAAACAGCACAGACCTCCAAGACAGAAATGAGCTTGACCACCACAACACTAATCACGAGACGCATAACTCTCCTAAACAGTGTGCCACTCAACCAAAGCCCCTAAGGAAAAACAGCATGCCCAACACACTAGTCATAGGTGACTTGATAGTGAGGCACACTGATGTCCCATTCACTAGGTTGAATAAGGAGAAAGTAACAGTCAGCTGTCTGTCAGGTGCCAGGATCCCCCACATAACGCACACACTCAGGTCCCTCAACAACAGGTACAAATATGACTCTGTCATTTTACATGTGGGTGTGAATGATCTGAGATGTACCTCCCTGGACTACATGAAAAGAGACATGGAGGAGCTCTCGGATTATGTAGCCCAAGCGGGTATGTCCCTAGCCCTGAGCAGCATCCCACCATCACCCAGAATGATACCACTGTACAAGCAGAAAATGATTGATTTCAACAATTGGCTAAGTTTCTGGTGTCATTCTAAGGGGATCCAGTATCTGTCTGCCTGGGATAACATGATTGACAGACCTCGATGCTTTGCAAGAGATGGCCTGCATCTGTCACCCCTGGGTTTCCGGATACTGGCTAAGGCTCTTGCCACCCCTATAGTGCTTTTTTTAGGTGGTGTTCCAAAGACCAAATTACCACCGTAACAGCTACAAACAAATGCAATCTGAGGGTCATGCTGCTCAACGCTAGAAGTTTAATTTTCAAAATGCACTCACTTGAAGCACCTCGTAAAATGGAGAACATCGACATTTGTGCTGTAACAGAGACCTGGTTCAAGGCAGTAGAAAGCACCCCTGCACTACCAGGCTATAACTCATTCCACACCTTTCGGCCCCAGAACTTGGACCGAAGCTCCAAAGGCGGTGGTGTTTCCATATTCATAAAGGATGCACACACACATCCAGACTGGTAGCCCAACATAACGCATCAGAGATACTTCAGGTGCAGCTAACACTGAGTAAGACAGCGGTTCAGGTTGTAGCCTGTTATAGGTCCCCAACCATGTCCCAAGACTCACACTCCATGTTCCTAAGCACCCTGGAGAATATTAGGGTCCAACCTAATACTGTCATACTGGGTGACTTCAACTACCCCTCCATTAACTGGGAAAACTACTCATGTACGAATACACTGACCCAACGTTTCCTGGAATTCATTAATTCCAATGCCCTCGACCAGCTCATTCTTACCCCCACTAGAGGTAGCAACATCCTTGACCTGGTCATTACTAACATGGGTGACTGTTGCTCTACACCAATAGTCAACTCCTCCCTGGTTAGATCCAACCACAAACTAATCACCTTGGAAATCCACTCCACCCCCACAAAGGTAACCACAATGTAAAACTTCTTCAAAGCTAACTTTGGGCTCCTAAAAATAGAGGTGGCTAACTTCACGGCACCCATGCAAATGGAGAATAGTTGCATAACCACCAAATCATTCTCCAATGCACTGTATGGACACGTACACAAATGCATGGATCTCACCATACCAAATAGAATCAAGATGCTATCCTCCAAAAAAAGGAAGCCAATCTGGTGGCCCCCAGCCATAAACAAACTCTACAACAGAAGGAGGAAAATGATGCAGAATAAGGTGAAGTCCCAAGACTGGAAAAACTCCCTTATCAGCCTCAACAAAAAGTTGAGATCCCTCATCAAATCCTCTAAAGCTAGCTATGAAAACAGAATTGCAGCAGATAGTAAAGACAACCACAAGGCTTTCTATAGTTATCTAAAGAATCTCCACTGCAATACCCATATTTTCTCTGAGCTACTACACAATGGTACCTCCTATACCTAGTCAACAGATATTGCCAATATACTGGCCGACAGATTCAGTGCCAACTTTACCCCCCCCCCCCCAAAGGACCAATCACAATACCAGTAGATTGCCAGGTACCCAGTATTACTGCTGCACAGGTTAAAACAGCACTGTCCAAGGCCAAGTATACCACTTCTATGTGACCTGACAATATCCCTGGCTGTGTTCTACATGAACTACAGAGTGAACTGGCACCTCACCTGTGTACCCTGTTCAATTACAGCCTCACCTCAGGCTGTGTCCCTACCAAATGCTGCACTGCTATAGTCATCCCTCTCCAGAAAGGAGGAGCGACTACAGACCCTGAGAACTATCACCCCATTAGCCTGACAAGTCTGATATGCAAAGCTATGGAACGCTTCATCATGGACCTAATAAACAAGGATATAGGGAATATCCAAACTCTGGATCCCACACATTTTGGTTTTGTGAAGGGTAGATCATGCCTGCTCAACTTGGTCAATTTCTTTGAGTCAGTCACCAGAGCTGTGGATCAAGGCTAGGTGGTTCATACAGCCTACCTTGATCTGGCTAAGGCCTTTGATACCATTCCCCACTCAGGAATCATAAAAAAACTCACTAAGCTATGCATCAACCCCTATATCACTAGGTGGGTTGCAAACTGGCTCACAGATAGAACCCACAGTGTGAAAGTAACTGACTTCAAGTCAGACTCCTGATGAGTCACGAATCGAGTCCCACAGAGATCGGTCCTGGGTCCTCTCCTGTTTGGCATCTACTTCTCAGAAGTACAGGCCAACATGAAGGGACTCTGGATGATAAAGTTTGCAGATGATTGCAAGTTGGGAGCCATTATTAACTCCCCAAGTGATGTTAACATCCTACAGAAAGGTCTCACTGAGACCAATGACTGATATCAGAACCATGGCCTTAATCTCAATGCCAAAAAATGTGTCGTCATCCCCTTTGGGAAAAACCCGGTGCCCATGATTTACAACATCAATGGTAGTCCACTGAACACAGAAGGTGTTATAAGAGATCTGGGAACACAGGCTGACAGCAACCTCTCTTTTGACCACCACACTGCCACTGTGGTCAGAAAGTCCTTCTATGTGGCACATTTCATTACTAAGGGTTTTGCATTCAGGAAGAAAGAGGTCATTGTCTCCCTCTACTCTTCCCTCATTAGGCCAATCATTGAGTACAATGCCCCATTTGGCATGTACCTCACTAGACACCTGCAACAACTGGAGAGGCCGCACAAGTACCTCACAAAGAGGATCTTAGGCCTTAAACACTTGTCCTATATGGACAGACTCAAAAAACTCCAACTATTCTCTGTCTCATATCACCTACTTAGAGGCGATCTCTGCTTGATTTACAAAGCCATGTCTGACCTAACTCTGTTAGAAATACATCTAAATAAATCACAATCCCTCTGCACCTCACGCTCCAGAGACCTCAAACTCATTACCACAATCAACAGAATATGCTGGAGGGACAGGTTCATAACCCACTTCCCATGCATGTCAAACAGAGCACCTCACGGGCTCTCTTCAAGAGAAATCTTGATGAGTGGATGGGAAATAGAAAATTCACCCTGGGATCACTCCAGTGGATCTACTCAACAGAGGCACTGAGAACTAAGATCGGGTGGCATGATACCAAAGTAATCCTGTGGGCTAGGCTTGTGAAGGCTTCAGGGCCATTAGCCTAGTACACACCTATGAACCTATAAACCTATGAACCTATGAATTAGTTCCATAATGCAGTGTCATACTTAAAAAAGCCTTTTCAACAGCTGAGTTAGATAAATTATGCCTCTGCAATGTGATAGTGTGCTTATTTTGTAATATATGTAAATAAAAAATGGAAGTGGATTAGAATTAAGGAGAAGAGCTGTGCCCCATAAACAGTATATTATGCAGTAAGATGTGAGAAGGCAGGTTGGCTTGTCAGTAACTGGCAAACATTTAGCTCCAAACAGGAAGATACAGTAGGACTGCATGGGAATGACTCAAAAGTGATTAACTTATACATTTTATTTGTTCAAATTTGTGGCTTTAGATCTTAGGAAGAAGCATGTGCACTAGCAAGAGGAGGGCACAGTACATTTTAGGAGGAGTATTTCATCTAATGGCAGCCCATGTTTAAAAATTAGCAGACTGATAACTTTGCAAGCTACTTTTCATGGGTCTTTCAACTGTGAAATGATCCGGCTGGTGTAGCACAGAAAAATTAAGAAAAGATCTAGTCAAACTCCTGCAGGATTACATGGGTGTTCATTTCCTGTGTTTTTGAACACGTTTACTCAGTGCTTTGTTTTCACACATTTGTTAGCAGACCGTAGGTTTTATTCATGCATGGGGCCTCTGATTGCACTGATTTCCATTCGCTCCAGGACTGCAGAGTTTCCACATACGATTTTGTTTTTAATAATCATACTTTCACTAAGATGGAGTGACCTCAGAGTGAAAAGAATTAAAGGCTGGGGGTGGCAAAGCTCCCCTCTTTGGGGTACACCTGCAAAAATGCTTTCTTTTTTTACTGGTGCTCTAATTTCATGACACTGACTTACTTGTGAGCTCATACGTTTACTTAAGTGAGTAGTTTTTGCAATCAGGGTTGAGCAATTTTATTCAGACTTATTGGTTTTATGATATAATAGTGGAAAACAATCAAATGTTTAAAGTTGGCAGCTTGCAATACTGTTTCCATATTTGAATCACAACATTTAAAGATAATAGCAATCCCTAATCTTCTGATGTCCAAGGGAGTAACATCTGTGTTTTGGCAACATTAACATGTTTTTTTTTTTGTTCTGAAATGGTTACCAGACATTAATAAAGTTGTATTGCAAGGATTTCTAGTCAATGACAGCATTCTTCTCTTAAGAAAGTAAGACAAGATAATCAATGTAGAGAATAGCATTAAAACCGTATTATGTCTAGATTTTGTTCATTAAGATAAAGGTATAAAGGTAGAGACCGTATTATGTCTAAATTTTGTTCATTTACAAAAAGGTATAAAAGTAGAGGACTCAGGACTGAACCTTGTGGGACACCAGTTAGCAGGAAGTCAAGTGTAGGCATGGCCCATTCAAAATAAACTTTTACTGATCTCATAGACAGATCATTGTTGATCTAATTTAAATTGCTGGATTTATTTAGTTATTTTATATTTGATAACCAGGGAAGGACAGTGGTCCAAAGGATGCTTTCCAGGCATGACCCAAGCCATAAGGCAAAAATCAAAAAGGAAATACAGTAGCATAACAGTTCCAAATATACACAGCAACAAATCACATAATACTTGCAAGTATACCCAGTAACAAATGTTAGCTGGCAGTATACAAAACTATATACAAGTTCAAGAGTTAAAAGTCGTGTTTGGCTCTATAGTATAAAAAAAGAAAGACCTGACTAGCCTACAGGTGAACCAAGTTTGAATAGCAGCTTTGGCACCTGCCGGAGCTAGAGTGGGAGGGTGGTAGTAAGGGAATATTGCCAGCTTTCCCATCATGGGGGAAGGAGGCAGCTCTGGCTCTCAATATAGGTGACACCTACCAGGGGCACTATCTGTACACCTCATGGAGCTCAAATCCTTCAAGCTTGCAAACGTGCAGTAAGCTGAGAGGAATTTAGCATTTGCCAGCATGTTTCCCCTTAGAGTGCAGCTACAGTGGAGCTTAGAAGAGCCACTGCTGGGGAGGGAGAGAGGTACTCTGCCATGGAACAAGGTAGTCTGCCCCACAGGACCAGCAAGTTGGCTGCTCCCTACCACCTGATTCTCGCCATTCGTGGATGAGCTCATGGAGGATTCCTTGGGAGAAACAAATGGGTAGTAAGGCTCTCATCTCACCTAGGAATTTCCTGCTCCCCTGCTCCTGTGACTGTGGAATGAATGAGAACAACAAAATACAGGTATGAGCTGAAGTTAATATTTCATCTTAAGTAGAAAATACACTGTAACGTATGTGTGAATAAGGTAGGTATTAGGGGGTGACATATTTTCAGATATCCAAAATGGAATATTTCAAAAACATTGTTCAGGACAAAACATACCTTCAATCAATGAAAAAGACACATTTTCACTTTATTACCAAAATAATGGTTCATTGCTGAAAAATTATATTGCTTTATTTTATATTATGGTATTTCATGTAAAGTATGATGTTTAGAAAAAGTGATTTTTTTTTTTCACAAATATTAGGACATTTATTGTTTTGCATTTTTTTTTTCCAGAACACAGTTGCCAAAATCAATTGTCGTGAAAAAAGAGGGCCAGGTGGTAACCAGTAGCTATATAAGAATATGTTGACTGCATAAATAGTGATAATGTATCTGAATATAACTGTAGTAACAAATAATGTTTTGTAATGAGGTTATGTAAAGTATCTTGTGTTTAATACTTAGAGATGAAAGGCTAGGGCTAAAAATTTGCACTACATGTTAAGAAGGTTAATATTAGTCGGAGACTTAGCACAGAATTTTGATAGCAGAGTCCATTTAAGATATTTACATGCAGAGGTGGAGCAGGACAATATTAGAGTTAGTAGTGTATAAGTATTATAATCATATAAAAGAAGATTGAGAACAGTGTGCTATAGCAGGGCAAAAGAGAGCATGCAAAGATTGTTTGTCACCACTGGGAGAGGAGTAGAATCCTTTTTTGCAATGCACTAACAGAAAAATGTGAAGTCTGCCATGAACAGTAAAGTATCAGTTTAGTTAATAGTATATGTCCATAGGATACGCCATCCACAGCCCATGCTTGGTTACATATATACAAGTTTGAATTAGGCCGTGTGCTATTACTGGGAATTTAGTTAGTACAATTTAGGTGGTAGCACTTTCTGATGAAGTGACCACTAGCCAGGTTGGTGAAAGCATGTACATGTAGATTATTGTTTCAGGTTGTAGGTAAGCAGCCTTTTAAAAGTAGCAAAGTTACTGGAAGACCCAATATTGGAAAGGATGACAGTCCAGGTTGCTGGGACAACTTTCTGAAAAACCCTTCATTGACCACTAGTGTGTAAGGAAGTTGGATTAATACAATAATACAATATTGTCAACATTTCCAAAAGGTATGAGAAACATGTACACTGCAATATGTTTTCAGTAGTGGGCCGTAACTGTATTAGCTTAGAGGTCTGTAATGAAGAGAACAGCCACTCTTGCAGAAACAGCGATTCGATTTTCCTTCTGAAATGATAGGCAGAGATGCTTGTTGCCGGGACTGAGGTTAATAAATCTTGTCTCTTAGTCCCATTCCCAGATAAAAGACACTAGACAGGCTCTCTGGGATCAATCAGTTTTTACTGATAACCAAGACATCACAAAAGTTATTTTAACTGAGTGTGAATGTAACACTGTAACACCAAATAAACTTTACAACTTAAAATTGCCTAATTACAACCTCAGGTCTGTTTTCTGGGTGGTGTGGGATAAAGCCCTCCTGATAACCTTTAACACTATTTCATTAAACCCATCACACAACAAATCCTGCCAGTGCAGCTTTAGTGCTGTTGAGAATTGATTTGTTAGGTTATCATACTCCAAGCAAGAAAAATAGGGGGGGAATGTATACAAAGGGAGGCTGAGGCCATACAGAGACACCCTAGGGAGATGTCAGTGGCAGTGGCTGGAGTGTGAAGCCTTATGTTAGAGTGACCCTTGTAGTGAGGAGGCTGCTTTTAAAGCAGCTCGAGGCCTCACACAAGTCTCCAAAAAATGGAGTGAGACAAAATATCTTATAGAAGCCTCTCTTGTCTCTTAGCTCAATTCCCAGTTAAAAGACACTAGACATGCATTACAGGAGCAACCAATTTTTAGTGATAACCAACACATCACAAAAGTTGTTTGGAGGTGAGTGTGAATTTAACACTGTAACACCAAATAAACTTTACAACTTAAAACTGTTTAACTACAACCGCAGGCCTGGTTTCTGTATGGCGTAGCATTATTTAATTAAACTCATCACACAACAGATCCTGTCATTGCAGCTGCAGCACCATTGAGAATTAATTTTGTTAGGTTATCATACTCCAAGTCAGAAAAAAATTGGGGGATGGGTGGCTGGGGCTATACAGAGCTGCTCACCAAACTGAAACAGTCTGTTCCTCCCATTCAAGGCTACATTTTATCCTCTATCTCTCTTTTTTTATTATGTGCCTGCAGTGAAATTGAGATAAGAACGCCAAAGTAACTTATCTAAGTAGTACATAATTAGAGATATTTACTGTAGCAACAAATAACTATTAACTGTAACATGTTCATCTAGTAAGGTATACAAGATGATCTTACAAATAAAAGACAGATTCATAGGTTCATAGGTGTGCACTAGGCTAATGGCTTTGGAGCCTTTACAAGCCTAGCCCATAGGATTACCCTGGCATCGTGCCACCTGACCTTAGTTCCTAGTGCCTCTGTCGAGTAGAGCCACTGGAGTGGTCTCCAGGATGCATCTTCTATTTCCCATCCATTCATCAAGATTTCTCTTGAAAAGGGCCAGTGAGGTGCTCTGCTTGACATGTATGGGAAGTCTATTCCATAGCATGGGCAGTCTCTGGGTTATGAACCTGTCCCTCCAGCATGTTCTGTTAATTGTGGTAATGAGGATGAGGTCTCTGGAGCCTGTGGTGCAGAGGGATTGGGATTTCCTTAGATGTAGCATTTCTAACAGAGCTGGGTCAGACATGGCTTTGTAAGTCAAGCAGAGATCGCCTGTAAGTAGGCGATATGAGACAGAGAATAGTTGGAGTTTTTTGAATCTGTCCATATAGGACAAGTGTTTAAGGCCTAGGATCCTCTTTGTGAGGTACATATTCAAAGGATGGTCATCATCTGAAACCAAATTGTTAAATTGGTTAATACATCCTGTGTTAGTAGTTTTGGGGGTCATAATAATAATGACAGCTTAAAATTGTTTTATATGCTGCAGGTTACAAAGAGTTGCAATAACTCAATAAGTTATGATTGTAAATATGAGCAAAGTGGTAAATGCTGTAAATAGCAATGCTGATAAAACAAATGCAGTCTTTTCTTTAACGGAAGTTTTGTCCGTTCCTCCAAAAAATAAAATAAGGGGGACCTGAAAGAATAATACTTCATTGTATTTTCACTACCATGATTATTAGCTTGAATAAAAAGCTGCAAGAATGAAATGAAATGAAATATAAAAGGTTAATTCAGAAATAATATAAAATGATGAAAAATAAAAAGTTGTAAGTGTGCTGGCATAGCTTAAATTGTGGCATGCATATAAAGGAGTATGTTATTGAGAAACAAAGTCTGTAAAAATAACTGCGCAGATGGCAGCTGGAAGGACATCAATAAAGTAAAGAGATGTAACATCAAGTTTCAGATAGTGCTGGAACATCACTTTTAAGATAATGCAAGACTGAGTTTCCATGGATCATCAAACTACAAAGAATCAAGGACAAGGGAACAAAGAAAACCTGTTATACAAAGAAAGAACTGTTATACATCAGACTCTGAGAAACAATATCAGACCTTTTAGTATAAATATGAGTGTAACAGTAAACAAGCTTTGGGTATTTGCCATATTTTGCCACATCCTCCCCTACCCCCCATTAGGGAAACCACTGTAAAACATTTCTCCAAAGCAAACTTCATGCTTCGTAAGACAGAAGTGGCAAACTTCACGACATCCATGCTGACGGACAATAAAGGAATGACTGCTGAATCCTACACAAATGCACTTTATAGGCACTTACATGAGTGCATGGATTGTGCAATCCCTAACAGAACCAAAATGCTATCCTCCAAAAAAAGGAAGCCAATCTGGTGGTCCCCTGCCATAAACAAACTCTACAACAGAAGAAAGAAACTGTTCCAAAAAAGAGTGAAGTCCCATGACTGGAGGAACTCCCTGGTCAGCCTCAGTAAGAAGCTGAGATCCCTCATAAAATCCTCCAAAGCTAGTTACGAAAACAAAATCAACACTGACTCTAAAGACAACCACAAAGCATTCTATAGCTATGTCAAGAATCTCAATGGCAACACTCAGATCTGCTCTGAGTTACAGCACAGTGGCACTAAATTTACAGAACCAACTGATATTGCCAACATCCTGACAGATAGGTTCAGTGCAAACTTTACTCCCATCTCATCCCCTAAAGGGCCCATCTCTATACCGGAAGAATGCAAAGAATCCTGTACTCACGGCTGCACAGGTAAAAAAAACACATTCTCCAAAGCCAAGAACACGGCATCCATAGGACCTGATAACATCCCAGGCTGCGTTCTACATGAACTACAGAACTAACTGGCACCCAACCTAAGTATCATGTTCAATCATAGCCTCACCTCAGGCTATGTGCCCACTGAATGGCGCACAGTGACAGTTATCCCACTCCACAAAGGGGGAGCCACCACAGAGCCCGGAAACTACCGCCCCATTAGCCTGATGAGCCTGGTCTGCAAGGCTATGGAGTGTATCATCATGGAACTTATAAACAATGACATTGGTAATCTCCAAACTCAGGACCCCACCCAGTTTGGGTTTGTAAAAGGCAGATCATGTCTCCTAAACCTGATAGACTTCTTTGAAGCAGTCACCACAGCTGTAGATGAGGGTAAGGTGGTTCACACAGCCTATCTAGATCTTGCCAAGGCTTTTGACACCATCCCCCACTCTGGAATTATAGATAAACTCACTAAACTAGGTATAAATCTCTATGTCACAAGATGGGTTGCCAACTGGCTCACTGACAGAACTCACACTGTGAAAGTAGCAGACTCCAAATCCAACTTCAGACCAGTGACAAGTGGAGTACCACAGGGTTCAGTCCTGGGTCCTCTCCTGTTTGGTAGCTACTTCTCTGAAGTACAGGCTAACACAGAAGGTCTCTGGCTAATGAAGTTCGCAGATGATGGCAAACTAGGAGCCATAATCAAAACTCCAAAAAATGTGGACATCCTACAAAAGGGCCTCACTGAGACAGATGCCTGGTGTCAAAGTCATGGCCTCAAGCTCAATGCCAAAAAGTGCATTGTCATCCCTTTTGGTAAAAACTCTGTACCCATGAACTACCACATAGGCGGTAGTATACTTAATACTGAAAGTGTGATAAGAGACCTTGGGATACAGGTGGACAGTAGTCTCTCCATTGATAATCACATCGCCACAATAGTCAGGAAATCCTTCTACATGACACACTTCATCACAAAAGGTTTCTCATCCAGGAAAAAAGAGGTCATTGTTCCCCTCTACTCGTCACTTATTAGACCCATTATAGAGTACAATGCCCCTTTCGGTATGTACCTCACAAGACAGCTACAACAACTGGAAAGGCCACAGAAATACCTCACAAAGAGGATTACCAGCCTCAAACAGATGCCCTATGCAAACCATCTCAAAAAACTGCAGCTTTACTCCGTTGCATATCACCTACTCAGAGGCGATCTCTGCCTAACACACAAAGCTATGTCAAACCCAGAGGTTTTGGACATGCTCCACTTAAAGAAATTCCAATCCCTCTGAGCTACATGCTCTAGGGACCTAAACCTTTTCACCACAATAAACAGAACACGCTGGAGGGATAGATTCCTGTCCCAGAGACTTCCCATACTCTGGAACAAACTACCTATCTATATCAAACAAAGCTCCTCATTAGCACTCTTCAATTAAAATCTTGATGACTGGATGGGAGATAGGAAATTCACCCCGTGGATCACTTCTGTGGCTCTGATCGACATTGGCACAGGAAAATCATTTTCTTGGGTAGCGAAAACCAGGGTACCTTTTGGCTAGGCTTATATAGGCCCTAGGGCCAATAACCTAGTACCTATCTATGAATCTATAGAGAGCTGACAGCATCTGTGTTGCATGTTTGTAGATCTGAAAAGAAAAATTTGATAGTAAAGCGTCTGAAACAGTTATCTTCATGTATTTATTGTACTCAGTACAATACAGTAATAAGACTAGTTGATTACAATAAATAGTTAAATGAACTGTGGTATGCATGCATGTAAATGCAAGTAACAGCAAGAAACAAACAGGAAGACGTCATATAATTTTTTTCACTGACCATATAGGACAAGTGTTTAAGGCCTAGGATCCTCTTTGTGAGGTACTTCTGCGGCCTCTCCAGTTGTTGCAGGTGACCAAAACCTTACCTTGCCATTCATACCTACAGAATAATCTTCACGTTACTTACATAAAAACATTCAACACATTGTTCATAATTAATTTTATGATCCATATCAAAGCCATTGAGCCATATTCATAAAACCAGCTCAGAACATTGTCATTCTGTTGCATCGTTGTCAACATATGTCTCAAGGTTGCATGTTTAACAAGTCAAGCTTGCCACAAGCTACATATTCAATAAAAACACAGAGACCTCAGATGGATTAAATGGCCGCAGCCATGTGTTTATTGCCAATTACTGCCAATAACCTTTCTCTAATAGAAGCCAATTATTATGAGATGTACACAAGGCAGGAATGTCAGGAGGCCATATATTTCTTTCATAGAAGTCCTCTACACCTACAGGACAACAGACAGCACTCTCAATATCCAGCCCTTCTGATTCATTATACCCACATCATAACAACTTTTCACAATTCATCACAATTCCTCTGGGCTGCCTTACAATCTGCCAAGAAGTAATTGCTGGGCTGATAAGTCCCCTGGCAACAATCCCTTGGGGCTGTCTGGCCTGTGGAAGGTCCAGCTAAAGTGTTCTGTGACCAACCCCCCACTTACCTTGGCCTCCCTTACCTTTCCTGCCTTCTGCACAGAAGGGAGGAATATTCCTCCCTTCCGCCAGCATATCTCATCCTATTCTAAGTGGATACCCTTCAGAGCTAAACCTGCTTGCAATTTCTTATAAAAAAAACCTGCAAACCTTCTTTAGATAAATGAACTCCATCCCTATCATACCTGTCTGGCCACCAGACCTGAATGCCAGGGTGAGGAATGTACAACCCATTAATGTCCCTTAACATGTTATCCATAGAATTATTAATTCTCCATCTCATTCTTTCCACAGCTTTAATGGGCCTAGCCGCCCTCCATCTTCTTCTCTGTATCATTTCTGACCAATAAATAATAGCTTGTGGCCAGCATTCATGCATGCAATTTATTTCTTGTACCATCAAACCAATTAGATCTTTTTTTGGATGTTGACAAATATGATTACCCCCTAGATGCAACACAATGGCTGTAGGAGGTTTACCACTTCTTGATGCTTGCTGTAGTACTGCCCTAAGATGGTGCCACTGCATTCCTGATACCCCAAACCAAACTGCTTCACAAGAAGCTCATTTTCCTGTTTGGAAGGTTAAGCCCAGCCTGCCCTGGACCCAGAGATGGAGCCTCTGAATAAAAGAATGACCAACTATCCAGATGCATTTCCAGTCCGATGATGTGTGAGCTGTAATACAAAGGATAAGAGTTAAAGTCGTTTACACCTTACATAGCTTTTATAAGCATTGGACTTCCACCTGCCCATCCTCATAATGTTGGCCTGTAAAGCCCCCATTGCATGTGCGTATGAGGCTGCACCTATCTGAAAAGAATACAATGTATACCTATCTGTGTCTAAGCCACTCAACTTAATTGCCTCCTTTAAAACTGCTGATACTGTGTAAGAGGTTCACCTTGCTGAAGGCAAAAGAATGGACCATCCAACATAACCCTATAGTTGCGGTACTCCAGCACCACTTTAGTCATGTCCCATTCCAAACCCTTTGGGGTAGCCACTCTTACCTATTGACCTTTGCCTTCTTGATCAGTTTTGGATTTAGCCAGATAGACCCAAATGTCCTCCCCAAGCACATGTACATGTGCCAAAGGCAAGATGTCCATTGAGCTTTGTTCTTGTTTGGTTGATTCAGACCATCTAAATGCCCCACAAAAAGCCAACAAAAAGGCAGCCCCAAATAATGTTAGCTCATAAGAAGAAAAACAAACATCTGAAACAGCAGGCCATAGTTTACATAATACAGCTGGACCTATGAGGTACCTCTTGTCAAGCATCTTGGGTGTTTGCCAGCCTTTAAACATTGCCTGTACTTGAACTGTGTTACCTAAATCCCTCAAGCCCAAAGCCTGATGAAACCAGTTCAGAGCTGACAATGTGCTTCTTGCCCTTCCAAAAGTCCATCCTCTTTCTTTCATTACCAAAATGTAGGCCCTGATTTGGTGAGGTGGAATTGGCCATACGGGTTCCCAGTCTCTGGGTAATCTGGTCTGCAAGAATTGCTGTATGCATTTATTGTACCTTACCCTTGTCCTTCCACTGAGGGCATTACACATTAGCCACCATTCTCATCTGCCCATAAATGATCTGGCACTCGAATCAGAGAAGGTTTCGCATTTGGAACCAACAACTGGAACTGGGGCCACTGCAAATGAGAAAGGGAATCTGCTAATGAGTTATCAATGCCTGGAATATGTTGTGCCTTAACTGTAACATTTAATGTTAAGCACTTAAAAGTAAAATATCTCATCATCCTCTCTAACACCCCTTTACCCTCCAGATGATTATTGACTATATGTACTACGCTACTGTTATCAGAGCGAAGCCAAACCACTTTATCTTTCATTTGTATACCCCATATTTCAAATGCAACCACTACTGGAAAAAATTCCATCTCGGTGATTGAAATGCTTAACCTATTTTTAACTTGAGTCGGCCATGCCACACTGAACCACTGATCTTGAAAATAACACCCAAAGCCAATTCCCCCCACTGTGTTTGTAAACAACTGAAGCAGAGGTTGGTCATCTCTCTGCTGCCAAATTGCTATCCCATTGTAATCTGATAAGAAACTCAGCCACAGAGCTAGATCCTCCTCCATGCCCTATGAAACCCTAATCTGGTGGTATGGGTTTGCTCATCCAGACCCCTTAGCAGCCAAGCACCTCATAAATGAACGCCCCAGGGGGATCACTGTGCATGCAAAGTTCATCAACCCTATTAATTCTTGCAACTTTTTGAGGGTTATGTTATTCTGAGTTAATGCTTGACTTAAAACTAAATGCAAATGGAATCCTAGAGGCAAGTCTAATGTAACTTCACCACAGTACTTATCTTGATCTGTATCTCTCCTCTCCTCTTCCTTTAAAGTCTGACCATCCCCTCCTCTCATTGCTGTAATTTTTGATCCTCCCCTTTTCCTTTGAGTTGTGCTAATAAGGCCCCAATTTGGTCTAAAAGTTCATTATTCGGTTGTGGCAACTTTTCACTTGCTACTGAGCCCCCCACTGTTCTGGCTAGACCCAAGTCCTTGGATGCCTGCTTGTCCTCAAGCCCAACCATATCCCCTGCAGTGCCCTGACACTGTAAACTCACTTGACTTATCTCACAACCCTCACTAGACTGATATTCATATTCCATTACTTTGTCTTCCTGAAAAACTCCTTGGCTTTGTAACCACTGCAAAAACATCTGATCACTAAAACTCATTCTTACCTTCCTTCTTGTTATCCTTCTTGCGTTGTTTGCAATGTTCCTTCTTATCCTTATGTTTCCGAGCTTTCTCAGCCTTCCTGTCCTTTCCATTCTCTTTCTTGTTGCCTCCTTCTAAAACTTGAAACCCTGTGCTAGGTCCTGCTTGAGGGTCAGGGGGCAGATTACTCAGAGGTTCAACATTAAATCCTTAATGTACCTGCCCTGACCCCATTGCCTGATGGAACAGATCCTCCCACCATTCTCTCCCTTCTAGGCTCCACATGGCCCACATTTGTGCTTGCATTTGATGATCCATCAAATTAGTGAAAACACAAAAAAGAAGTTTACTGTTAGCCTATGCCATTTTTTTTTTATTAACAGTCCTTGCCATGTGATTACCAATGAGCCTCACTCAAAGGACCTACCAGATGACTATTCACAGGCCATAGCTAATCAACCTTTCCGTGTGATTACCTGTCAGGCCTTGGCTGCAGGCCTTGCCATGTGCTACCACAGTTAGGTCCTGCTGCATAAATACCCCCAGGCCTCACCTCATAGGCCACGCTGTGTGACTACTCCCAGGCCTCTGCAAGAACCCTTGCCATGTGACTACTCCTAAGCCTTGGTTCACAGCTACTACTCAGAGCCGCACAGAATATGGCCTTGATTTACAGGAACTTCCTTTGTTCTGATTGAAATTTGAGCTCTCTCTTAATCCCACTTAACACTGTTGAAATACCCTTAATAATTTATAACAGTAAATTAGAGTTACAGACTACTTTAGTTAGTTATAGACTACTTTGATTACAGCTACTTTAGCTAGGATCACAGACTACTTTAGCTAGGCATACAGACTACTTTAGCTAGGAACACAGACTACTTCTGTTAGAGTCACAGATTACTTTAATTAGAATTACAAATTGCTTTAAACTATAATGTGTATATAACCATTCATGATCAGATGTATTACCAATGTCCCATGTTAATAAAAATAGTAAATGAAAAAATACCCTTGAGTGTCCCCAATTATTTCTGATCCTCTCAAAGGCCCTGCTTTGTGGCTACCTGAAAGCCTCAGCTCGCAGGCCGAGCCATGTGGCTACCTGCAGGCCTCAGCTCACAGGCCCTGCCATGTGGCTACCTGCAGGCCTCAGCTCACCGGCCTTGCCATATGGCTACCTGCAGCCCTCAGCTCACCGGCCCTGCCATATGACTACCTGCAGCCTTCAGCTCACTGGCCCTGCCATGTGGCTGCCTATAGACCACAGCTCACAGACCCTATCATGTGGTTCCCTGCAGGCCACAGCTCACAGGCCCTGCCATGTGGCTAACTGCAGGCCTCAGCTCTCAGGCCTGGCTATGTGACTAACCATAGGCCTCAGCTGCCATGCAACCAAGCCTTACCATATCAACCCCCCCCCTTTTTTTTATTAATCAATCAAAGCTTAATATAAAACTTTATGTGCCTCATGTCTAAATCCCAGGACTTCCAAGAATTTTGTGCCATAGTTATTTCTCTCTTTAAATAAGCTTTAATTCAATCATTAAAAAACCTGGTTAAACACTACTTAAATTCCTTCTGGTGCTCTAATTTTTACTTGATACCTTACAAGTAAAACCTTAATAAATAGCCTGCTTGTAGCACAGAAATAAAGGCCTTCTAAACTAAAATAACAATTATAACACAAAAAAATTAATTCAAAATTACCCCAACTTATTTAAAACAAAACTGCTTGCATACTTTTAAGCATAATACCTTAAGCTTCAAATACCAGTAACTAATCTTAATACAGATAAATGCCACTAAAGCCTGTAATGGAATCAAAAACAAACAAAAAAGGCCCCTACCATTTTCTTAGATCACCCATGTAGTTCAAACACACACTAGGAAGCCACAGATCAGTTGATCAAAGCTAACAAACAAGCTGCCATGGTAGAGATCGAAAAGACTGATTTGCTTTGTTCCCAGCCTTTTCAGTCCTTCCCCAGGACAGCCCAGCCCACCTCACCTCAACCCTCCTACCTATCCTGACCCTACCTGTTCCCCACCTCCCCCCACTGAAATCTGAGTCTGAGCTGACCTGCCTCGGACAAATGACAGCTTGCTGCGATCTGGCTTGCCAGCCATTGTTACTAACTTCCTAGGTTTCTCAATTTAGATGAGGGTTAAAAGCATCTTTCCAGTTTAATCTGGGAATGTTTTCAGACCAACTTACTAACATGTGATGTGAGGGTGAATGTGTTTAGTATACGATAAATTCTCAAGACTGCAGTAGATTAGCGTCTTCTTAGGAACAAAGCCCAAGTCATTACCTCCAACATGTAAGATAAAAGTATTGCAAAACTGAATACAATGTAAATAAAAATAAATATTACAAATAAGTTGACTCCATCTTATACCAGGGACACCTTTACAGATTATTTCATGCGGTCTAGCCCAAGGTTTTTACCATTTTCTTGAATTCCTGCTCTGAAATAGGCTTGACAGATGAAAGAGTGACTGAGGATGAGGATTGTCTTTTTACCTAAACAGATAAAACTGATAAAATGTAATGTACAGTGGATATAAAAAGTGTACACACCCCTGTTAAAATGCCAGGTTTTTGGGGTATAAAAAATGAGACCACAATAAATCATTTCAAAACTTTTCCCACCTTTAATGTGAACTATAACCTGTACAAATCAATTGAAAAACAAACAAATCTGTTATGGGGAATAAATATAAAAAATACAAAACGTACAATAAGCTGGTTGCATAAGTGTGCACACCCTTAAACAAATACTTTGTTGAAGCACCTTTTGATTTAATTACAGCATTCAGTCTTCTTGGGTAGGAGTCTATCAGCATGGTACATCTTGACTTGGCAATATTTGCCCACTCTTCCTTGCAAAAGTGCTCCAAATTTGTCAGATTGTGAGGGCATCTCTTGTGCACAGTCCTCTTCAGGTCACCCCACAGATTTTCTATTGGATTTAGGTCTGGGCTCTGGCTGGGGCCATCCCAAAACTTAAATTTTCTTCTGGTGAAGCCATTCTTTTGTTGATTTGGATGTATGCTTGAGATCATTGTCGTGTTGAAAGGTGAAATTCCTCTTCATCTTCAGCTTTCTAGCAGACTCCTGAAGGTTTTGGGTCAAAAGTGACTGGTATTTGGAACTGTTCATAATTCCCTCCATCTTGACTAAAGCCCCAGTTCCAGCTGAAGAAAAGCAATCCCAAAGCATGATACTGCCACCACCATGATTCACCATGGGGATGGTGTTCTTTTGGTGATGTGAAGTGTTGTTTTTGCGCCAAACTTACCTTTTGGAAGTTCAACCTTGGGCTCATCAGACCATAACACATTTTCACAAAAAACACACTCAAATAAGCAAATAAGCAAAAAAAGAAAAAAAAAAGAAACACCGAAACGAAAATTGCAGCCAACTGGATAAATCTTTACTTCTTAACAGATTCTGGTACCTCGGCCTTCGCCTTCAATGGAATAAATTTTTATGTACAACGCCAGTATTTAAATACACCAGTTAATTACATAATCTAATTAAACAATTAATTCAATACATTAATTAAATAATTTTAGTTAAAAAACTTTTATCACAAACCAATATTACAATTTAATATAAACATGAATAATATAACTTTCAATGTTAAATTACATATTTAAATTTCTAAATTCATCCCATTTGGATACAGGGTTTTATAATTTACTATAAAATTTGATTCCATTCTCAATAGTTTTTTCTGAAAATTAACATTTGCCCCCCAACCCCCATCAGGTTTGGCCAGAACACTAAATATAAGATCTGTACATCCACCATCATGATACTGATGAAAATGATTAGCTATTGGACTATCCAACCTTCCATTCCTAATATCTCCCAAGTGTTCCATAATCTTCAGTTTTACCCTTCGTTTTGTCTGTCCTATATACCATTTTTAGTCTCACAATTACAACCTATTATATAAATTACCCCAAAGGAATTACAATTAAAGTAATCAATGGCATTATATTTAATGCCATTTATTTTACTACCATCCAAATTCACAGTTTTTCTACAAACTTTACACCGTCCACAGGCAAAGGCACCTGCATTATTAGCTCTATCCCTCCTGCCTTTATGTCTGACCAACTCTTTGAGATTATTACACCTGCTATAAGAAAAAGTAATATTGTTAGGAACTATAGTTTTTAGAAAATCATCACCGATAATAATGGGCCACATATTTAACACCGTTCTTTTTAGAATGGGCGAAAAAAGGGAAAACCTATTTACAAAAAATATTTTGTCTCCATCATCTGGATTATTGCCATTATTAAAAGTTTTTCCCAAAATTCCTTTTTTACTAACTATTGTTTCCCCACTTTTTTTACCACTACAACTTGTTCTCAAACACTGATAATCCATAGAATCCAAACTTAATTCTCTTTCCACTTTTTTCCTGTGTGACATAATATTATCCCATTGATATCCTCTATTCTTTAATTTTTCACAAATTACATCAAATTCCCTCTTAATATTCCTAATCTCTGAAGTATTTCCAGCAATTCTTTTAAATTCTCCTAAAGGTAAAGAGTTGATCAAATGAATACTATGCATACTCGTAGCATGTAAAAAATTGTTTACTGCTGTTACTTTGTGAAATGGTTTATGTTGTATTTTCCCAACACAACCAACATAAAACTTTATATCCAAAAAGTGGATGGACCTTACCTCCACATTATAAGTAAAGTCCAAACCACAAGAATTTCATTTCAAATTGGATATAAAATCATTAAACTCCAAAGGATCACCCTTGCACAAAAACAGCAAATCATCAATAAACCTTTTATAAACAATCACATTTTTTCGAAAAAAGGTTTTAGTATACAAAAATAAATTTTCAAAATACCCCATGAAAATTATGGCATAGGAGGGAGCAAAGCTAGCACCCATTGCCGTACCTTCCTTTTGCAAAAAATATTTTTTATCGAATTCAAAAAAATTGCGAGTAAGACAAAATTCCAAAAGGGAAATAATAAATGAAGTTCTAGGTCCATCACCCAGAAGCTGGTGCACTGCATTCAAACCCCACTTGTTAGAAACAGAGGTATATATTTTTGTTTCGGTGTTTCTTTTTTTGCATAACACATTTTCCCACATTTTTGGGAGACTTGATGTATTGTTTTGCAAATTTTATCAGGGTCTGGATGTTTTTCTGTGTAAGAAAATGCTTCTGCCTTGCAACCCTACCCCATAGCCCAGACATATGGAGAATCATCATCTTCTTTTGGCTGTTCCCGTTAGGGGTCGCCACAGCGGATCATCTGTTTCCATTTCTTCCTGTCCTCTGCATCTTGCTCTTTCACACCAACCGCCTGCATGTCCTCTCTCACCATATCCATAAACCTCATCTTAGGCCTTCCTCTTTTCCTCTTACCTGGCAGCTCCATCCTTAGAATCCTTTTCCCAATATACCCAGCATCCCTCCTCAGCACATGTCCAAACCAACGCAATCTCACCTCTCTTGCTTTGTCTCCAAACTGTCCAACCTGAGCTGACCCTCTAATATACTGATTCCTAATCCTGTCCATCCTAGTCACACCCAGTGCAAATCTTAACATCTTTAACTCTGCCACATCCAGCTCTGACTCCTGCCTTTTCAACAATGCTACCATCTCCAACCCATATAACATAGCTGGCCTCACTACCCACTTGTAGACCTTCCCTTTCACTCTTATTGGTACCCATCTGTCACAAATCACTCCTGTCACTCTTCTCCACCCATTCCACCCTGCCTGTACTCTCTTCTTCACCTCTCTTCCACACTCACCATTACTCTGAACTGTTGATCCCAAGTACTTAAACTCATCCACCTTTACCAACTCTACTCCTTGCATCCTCACCATTCCTCTAACCTCCCTCTCATTTACACACATATATTCTGTTTTAGTCCTGCTGACCTTCATTCCTCTCCTCTCTAAAGCATATCCCCACCTCTCCAGGGTTTCCTCAACCTGGTCCCTACTCTCACTACATATCACAATATCATCTGCAAACATCATAGTCCACGGGGCCTCCTGTCTAATCTCATCTGTCAACCTGTCCATCACCACTGCAAATAAGAAAGGGCTCAGAGCTGATCCTTGATGTAATCCCACCTCCACCTTAAATGTATCTGTCACTCCCCCGCAGTCCTCACCAATGTCACACTACCCTTGTACATATCCTGTACCACTCTTACATACATCTCTGCCACTCCCGACTTCCTCATACAATACCACAACTCCTCTCTAGGCAAACTGTCATATGCTTTCTCTAAGTCCACAAAGACACAATGCAGCTCCTTCTGACCTTCTCTGTATTTCTCCAACAACACTCTCAGAGCAAATATTGCATCTGTAGTGCTCTTTCCTGGCATGAAACCATACTGCTGATCACCAATCATCACCTCAATTCTTAACCTAGCTTCCACTACTGTTTCCCATAACTTCAAGCTGTGACTGATCAATTTTATCCCTCTGTAATTACTGCAGCTCTGCACATCACCCTTATTCTTAAAGATAGGTACCAAAACACTTTTTCTCCACTCCTCAGGCTCTGACTTTCCAAAATTTCATTAAACAATCTGGTTAAAAATTCCACTGTCATTTCTCCTAAGCACCTCCATGCTTCCACTGGTATGTCATCTGGGCCAACAGCCTTTCCCTTCTTCATCCTCGTCATAGCTGTCCTTACTTCCTCCTTGCTAATCTGCTTCAGTTTTATCCCTCTGTAGTTACTACAGGATATGTACAAGGGTAGTGTGACTTTCCAAAATTTCATTAAACAATCTGGTTAAAAATTCCACTGTCATTTCTCCTAAGCACCTCCATGCTTCCACTGGTATGTCATCTGGGCCAACAACCTTTCCATTCTTCATCCTCGTCATAGCTGTCCTTACTTCCTCCTTGCTAATCTGCTTCACTTCCTAATTCACTATCCCCACATCATCCGACCTTCTCTCTGTCTTATTCTCTTCATTCATCAGCCCTTCAAAGTACTCTTTCCATCTACTCAACACACTCTCCTCACTTGTGAGTACGTTTCCCTCACTGTCCTTTATCACCCTTACCTGCTGCACATCTTTCCCAGCTCTATCCCTCTGTCTAGCCAATCGTTACAGGTCCTTTTCTCCCTCTTTAGTGTCCAATCTCTCATACAACTCTCTATATGCCTTATCCTTAGCCTTTGCCACCTCTCTCTTTGCCATGCGCCTCATCTCCTTATACTCATGTCTACTTTCTTCATCTCTTTGACAATCCTACTTCTTCTTCGCCAGCTTCTTCCTCGGTTTACTCTCCTGTACTTCCTCATTCCACCACCATGTCTCCTTGTCCTCCTTGCTCTGTCCAGATGTCACACCAAGCACCTTTCCAGCAGTCTCCCTTACTAGCTCTGCTGTAGTTACCCAGCTATTCGGTAACTCTTCATTGCCTCCCAGTGCCTGTCTTAACTCTTCACTGAACTCCACCTCACAATCACCCTTTTTTAACTTCCACCATTTAATCCTTGGCACTGCTTTCACACTCCTCCTCCGCTTCTTGATCACCAACATCATCCTGCAGACCACCATTCTATGCTGCTTAACTACACTTTCCCCAGTCACCACTTTACAGTCTCCAATCTCCTTCAGACTGGCCCTCCTACATAGGATATAATCCACCTGTGAGCATCTTCCTCTACTTTTGTACGTCACCCTATGTTCCTCCCTCTTCTTAAAATACGTATTCACCACAGCCATGTCCATCCTTTTCGCAAAATCCACAATCATCTGACCTTCTGCATTCCTCTCCTTAACACCATACCTACCCATCACTTCCTCATCCCCTCTGTTCACTTCGCCCAACATACCCATTGAAGTCCGCTCCAATCATTGAGAATACTGGAGATTATTGTCACATGTAATACACACCCAACACTCTTTCAGTGTTGCTGTAGGTCTCTTGGCAGCCTCCCTGACCAATTTTCATGTTGTCTTTTCATCAATTTTGGAGGGAAGCCCAGTTCTTTGCAATGTCACTGTTGTCCCATATTTTCTCCACTTTTTGATGACTGTCTTCACTGTGTTCCATGGTATATCCAATGCTGTGGAAAATTTTTTGCACCCTTCTCCTGACTGATACCTTTCAACAATGAGATCCCTTTGATACTTTGTAATCTCTCTGCGAACCATGGTTTTTGCTGTAGCAGGCAACTGAGTTAATGTCAGGAAAATCCCACTAGGACAGCTGAACTTTATTTGGGGTTAATCGGAGTCTCTTTAATTGATGGCAGGTGTGTACCCAAGAACACTGAATGCTGTAATTAAATCAAAAGGTGCTTCAACAAAGTATTAGTTTAAGGGTGTGCACACTTATGCAACCAGCTCATTGTTTTTTATATTTTTTCCCCTAACAGATTTGTTTGATTTTCAATTGAATTGTACAGGTTATAGATCACATTAAAGGTGGGAAAAGTTTTGAAATGATTTATTGTGGTCTCATTTTTTTTATATTACAAAAACCTGGCATTTTAACAGGGGTGTGTACACTTTTTATATCCACTGCAATTAGCACATGTTGGATTGTTGAATATAACTTAATAAGAGTTAGAAGACAACCCCCTAGCCTCTTGATGATTTCTGTAGATTGCCCCATGGCCATTAAATCAGAAGCTCGTACAGTTCTGAATGAGTGAGATAAGCAAGCCTGAGAATATATACGCTACTATCCTTTTGAGGGGAGATCTATGCCTGACATACAGGGCATTGTCAGACCCCACACTGATGGATCTCCTACATATCCACAAAACAAACAGCACCAGAATTACCCATTCTAAAGACTTAAACCTTGCTTGTGATATAAATAGGACCTGCTGGAAAGGGTTACACTTCAGAATCTCGAATTATTGAAATCTCGAATTTCAGTAATTCGACACCATGAAGCCTAAAACCAGAATGCCAAAAGTGCATAAGAGCGAATTTGAATATCTCAAATCTGTGCTTATGCATTTCCGGTGCGTCGCGTGTAGTGTTTTGGTGCCTGAAATTGTAGGTGGGTGAGTGTTTGTGTGTGTTTTTGTATGTTGTATGTGAGGGTAAGGGTAGGGAGATGTAAGTGTGAGTGTGAGTTTTGGATTTGTTGGTGTTTGTGTATGTGTGATGCGTATTTCTGTGTGAGTGAGTGGAGGATGGCGTGGTGTGAGGTTTTTTCTTTTTTATGTTATGTGCGACCTCTGAGTTGGTATATGTAAGTAGGGGGGTGCAGGGGGGTTTGCCCCCTGCTTATCTGTAGTGTAGGGTTGTGTGGTTTGTGTACTGTGGGTGGAATGGTGTGTGCGTGTTATGTGATGTATGGTGTATGTATGTTCATGACTGTGTGATTCGGGATTGTGGGTTTCGGTTTTGTGAATGGTTCGACTTTATAGTCTTGGGTTACTGAAATTCGGGATTTCAGTAATTCGACATTATGAAGTGAAACCACTGGAAAGATTGGTATGTATCCCAAAGACTACCCCTTCTATGAAACAGTCTCACCATCCATATGAAGCAGAGTTCCTCCCTAACCCAATTCAAGTGCAACTTGGACAATTGGATGGAGAAATGGAAATGCATCCCTGCTTTGGCACCTATGTCTCTAATGGACACAGGTAACCTGAAAATGGTTAATCTTCCAGGCCCATGCTTACACTTATCAAGGGTATCAGAACTTGTCAAAGATTTGGAATGCATGGCTAGGCTTAAAAAGGCCCTTGTGGTCATTAGCCTAATAAATACCTATGAACCTATACTTAGATGGCTTAACACCATTCTAAGTATTTTTAATTAATCCATTATTGATGATGGGGTGACCATCCAAAAAGGCAAAAAATAACTTGGCAAATTATTTAGGGAATGAGGCAATCTCTTGAAGTTCCTACCCCCAAGATAATGAGCATGTGAGAAGGTAATTGCTTTTGAGCAGGGAAACTTGATCACTAAGACCTAGTTGATCAGTCTTGTATCTGGAAATCCATATTACTACTGAAGCCTGAGTGAAAACTAAAAAACTGAAAAAAACAAATGAATTGACTAGTTGTAAAGAAATAAAATGTATACAAAAAACAACCAAGAAAAAAACTTTAACTCTTTATTCAAATAAAAGAATCCATCCAGTAAGTGCTTTCGTGCTTTCATCTAAATAAGACTTCATCAGACTGAATGATCTTTGCACACAACACAACTTTATATATCTATATATATATATATATATATATATATATATATATATATATATACATATATATGGATCCATGTCAGTACATCGACAGTTCAAAACAACGAAAGTCACTACTTCGAAACGAAAGCATCGACCGTTGAAAACATCGACAATACATTCACGTAAAGTAAAGTCACAAAAACAAGTGCTAACATGGGTCCTGCAAGGGGGAAGTAAAGGATATGATATGATACTGTACCCATACTAAACTCCGCAATATCATATCCTTTACTTCCCCCTTGCAGGACCCATGTTAGCACTTGTTTTTGTGACTTTACTTTACTTTACTTTACGTGACTGTATTGTCGTTGTTTTCAACGGTCGATGCTTTGTTTCAAGTAGTGACTTTCGTTGTGTTGAACTGTCGATGTACTCACATGGATATATATATATATATATATATATATATATATATATATATATATATATATATATATATATATATTAAATCATTAAGAACCATTTAATGCTTAAGTCTTTTTTTTTAAATAAATTTTGAAGTTTCCCTTATTGTTCAGTCTGGGTGGATTGCTGGCATCCAATCTCATCTGCCACCAGTATTAAATCCAGTCCAAATCGTCTTCAGCATCAAATCTATTCATAAAACCCAGTACTTAATATAAAACTAAGAACTTCGGTGAACCTTTGCATTTAGCAGTACAGTAATGTTTGCCCCAAGCAGTATTAAAGTCTTCTTTTTCTATGGCATACAAATGTTACTGGATGAATTATTTTACTTGAATGAAAACTACATTATTCCACTTGAGGATATCAATGAGCTTGCTATCTCCCTAAAGGCACCATAGTATAACCAGATGAATAATGTAGCCCATAGGCAATAGTTGTAGTAAGAGTCTGATGTGGTGTGCAAAACATTCAAGATGGATCTGAGTAGTGCTAAATCTTTGGGATGTCTTGTTTCAAACAGTGAAGATCTTTTCATGCTCCATCCTTTTAGTACTTTACTTACAATCCAATGTTTGGTCATCTCAGAGATGTTGGCTATTTTGACAAATAAGCTTAAAGCTGCCAGGTTAACTTTAAATTATGATGGCCTCAAACCCAAACCATAGCAATAATGTAAATATTGTAATATGATATCAAAAGACCAACAGCAATCATGGATTTCCAAACAATGATAAAATTACATCAAATATTGAGGAAGTACAAGCTCTTTTGGTGCTGATAGAGCATGATTTCCAAAACCAGGAAGCTGTTAAGATTCTCCAATCATCCAAACTGTTTGAGAAGTTCGAATAGGAACTATGTCTGTGGAGGGAAGGCTCTGAAATTTTGGACCTGTAATTGAGAAAGTGAATCTGCTAAAATGTTTTTAGCTTCTGTGACATGCTCTGCAGTGAATGACATATTAAGTTTGACAGTGAGGATGACTAACAATCTTAAGACAGAACTGACCCAAAAGATCCTTGAGGATATTTTAGACAAAACTTCTACTTCTGCTTCATTGTCTGATCTGAAAAAAGAATCCCTTTTTCTGTAGTTGATTCTTATCATATAAGAACAGCCACCCAAACTGGGAAAATCTCTAAAATGTGACATCTTTTCTGTCTTGGATTGATCAATTGTTAGGCCAGGGGGGTGAAAAACCAGTGAATGTTGAAATATTATCCCATTCCAAATTTACCCAAGGCATCTGTGAAAAGTTGAAGGGTTTCATTATTTATCCAGCTGTCCTGCCAAAAGGAAGAGCTCAAGTCATTACCTCCAACATGTAAGATAAAAGTATTGCAAAACTGAATACATTGTAAATAAAAATAAATATTACAAATAAGTTGACTCCATCTTATACCAGGGACACCTTTACAGATTATTTCATGTGGTCTAGCCCAAGGTTTTTACCATTTTCTTGAATTCCTGCTCTGAAATAGGCTTGACAGACAAAAGAGTGACTGAGGATGAGGACTGTCTTTATACCTAAACAGATAAAACTGATAAAATGTAATGTACAGTGGATATAAAAAGTGTACACACCCCTGTTAAAATGCCAGGTTTTTGGGGTATAAAAAAATGAGACCACAATAAATCATTTCAAAACTTTTCCCACCTTTAATGTGACCTATAACCTGTACAAATCAATTGAAAAACAAACAAATCTGTTATGGGGAATAAATATAAAAAATACAAAACGTACAATAAGCTGGTTGCATAAGTGTGCACACCCTTAAACGAATACTTTGTTGAAGCACCTTTTGATTTAATTACAGCATTCAGTCTTCTTGGGTAGGAGTCTATCAGCATGGTACATCTTGACTTGACAATATTTGCCCACTCTTCCTTGCAAAAGTGCTCCAAATTTGTCAGATTGTGAGGGCATCTCTTGTGCACAGTCCTCTTCAGGTCACCCCACAGATTTTCTATTGGATTTAGGTCTGGGCTCTGGCTGGGGCCATCCCAAAACTTTAATTTCCTTCTGGTGAAACCATTCTTTGTTGATTTGGATGTATGCTTGAGGTCATTGTCGTGTTGAAAGGTGAAATTCCTCTTCATTTTCAGCTTTCTAGCAGACTCCTGAAGGTTTTGGATCAAAAGTGACAGGTATTTGGAACTGTTTATAATTCCCTCCATCTTGACTAAAGCCCCAGTTCCAGCTGAAGAAAAGCAATCCCAAAGCATGATACTGCCCCCACCATGATTCACCATGGGGATGGTGTTCTTTTGGTGATGTGAAGCATTGTTTTTGCACCAAACTTACCTTTTGGAAGTTTAACCTTGGTCTCATCAGACCATAACACATTTTCCAACATTTTTGGGAGACTTGATGTATTGTTTTGCAAATTTTAGCGGGGTCTGGATGTTTTTCTGTGTAAGAAAATGCATCTGCCTTGCAACCCTACCCCATAG
Source organism: Protopterus annectens (assembly GCF_019279795.1). Lineage (NCBI taxonomy): Eukaryota > Metazoa > Chordata > Ceratodontiformes > Protopteridae > Protopterus > Protopterus annectens. The sequence continues at coordinate 1,136,305,091 of NC_056739.1, forward strand.
CTGAGACATATGGAGAATCATCATCTTCTTTTGGCTGTTCCCGTTAGGGGTCGCCACAGCGGATCATCTGTTTCCATTTCTTCCTGTCCTCTGCATTATGCTCTTTCACACCAACCGCCTGCATGTCCTCTCTCACCACATCCATAAACCTCATCTTACGCCTTCCTCTTTTCCTCTTACCTGGCAGCTCCATCCTTAGAATCCTTTTCCCAATATACCCATTATCCCTCCTCAGCACATGTCCAAACCAACGCAATCTCACCTCTCTTGCTTTGTCTCCAAACTGTCCAACCTGAGCTGACGCTCTAATATACTGATTCCTAATCCTGTCCATCCTAGTCACACCCAGTGCAAATCTTAACATCTTTAACTCTGCCACATCCAGCTCTGACTCCTGCCTTTTCGACAATGCTACCATCTCCAACCCATATAACATAGCTGGCCTCACTACCCTCATGTAGACCTTCCCTTTCACTCTTATTGGTACCTGTCTGTCACAAATCACTCCTGACACTCTTCTCCACCCATTCCACCCTGCCTGTACTCTCTTCTTCACCTCTCTTCCACACTCACCATTACTCTGAACTGTTGATCCCAAGTACTTAAACTCATCCACCTTTACCAACTCTACTCCCTGCATCCTCACCATTCCTCTACCCTCCCTCTCATTTACACACATATATTCTGTTTTAGCCCTGCTGACCTTCATTCCTCTCCTCTCTAAAGCATATCTCCACCTCTCCAGGGTTTCCTCAACCTGGTCACTACTCTCACTACATATCACAATGTCATCTGCAAACATCATAGTCCATGGGGCCTCCTGTCTAATCTCATCTGTCAACCTGTCCATCACCACTGCAAATAAGAAAGGGCTCAGAGCTGATCCTTGATGTAATCCCACCTCCACCTTAAATGTATCTGTCACTCCCACCGCAGTCCTCACCAATGTCACACTACCCTTGTACATATCCTGTACCACTCTTACATACTTCTCTGCCACTCCCGACTTCCTCATACAATACCACAACTCCTCTCTAGGCACCCTGTCATATGCTTTCTCTAAGTCCACAAAGACACAATGCAGCTCCTTCTGACCTTCTCTGTATTTCTCCAACAACACTCTCAGAGCAAATATTACATCTGTAGTGATCTTTCCTGGCATGAAACCATACTGATGATCACTAATCATCACCTCAATTCTTAACCTAGCTTCCACTACTCTATCCCGTAACTTCAAGCTGTGACTGATCAATTTTATCCCTCTGTAGTTACTGCAGCTCTGCACATCACCCTTATTCTTAAAGATAGGTACCAAAACACCTTTTCTCCACTCCTCAGGCTCTGACTTCCCAAAATTTCATTAAACAATCTGGTTAAAAATTCCACTGCCATTTCTCCTAAGCACCTCCATGCTTCCACTGGTATGTCATCTGGGCCAACAGCCTTTCCATTCTTCATCCTCTTCATAGCTGTCCTTACTTCCTGCTTGCTAATCTGCTTCACTTCCTAATTCACTATCCCCACATCATCCGACCTTCTCTCTGTCTTGTTCTCTTCATTCATCAGCCCTTCAAAGTACTCTTTCCATCTACTCAACACACTCTCCTCACTTGTGAGTACGTTTCCCTCACTGTCCGTTATCACCCTTACCTGCTGCACATCTTTCCCAGCTCTATCCCTCTGTCTAGCCAATCGGTACAGGTCCTTTTCTCCCTCTTTAGTGTCCAATCTCTCATACAACTCTCTATATGCCTTATCCTTAGCCTTTGCCACCTCTCTCTTTGCCATGCGCCTCATCTCCTTATACTCATGTCTACTTTCTTCATCTCTTTGACAATCCTACTTCTTCTTCGCCAGCCTCTTCCTCTGTATACTCTCCTGTACTTCTTCATTCCACCACCATGTCTCCTTGTCCTCCTTCCTCTGTCCAGATGTCACACCAAGCACCTTCTTAGCAGTCTCCCTTACTAGCTCAGCTGTAGTTACCCAGCTATTCGGTAACTCTTCATTGCCTCCCAGTGCCTGTCTCAACTCTTCCCTGAACTCCACCTCACAATCACCCTTTTTTAACTTCCACCATTTAATCCTTGGCACTGCTTTCACACTCCTCCTCCGCTTCTTGATCACCAACATCATCCTGCAGACCACCATTCTATGCTGCTTAACTACACTTTCCCCAGTCACCACTTTACAGTCTCCAATCTCCTTCAGACTGGCTCTGCTACATAGGATATAATCCACCTGTGCGCATCTTCCTCCACTTTTGTACGTCACCCTATGCTCCTCCCTCTTCTTAAAATACGTATTCACCACAGCCATGTAAATCCTTTTCACAAAATCTACAATCATCTGACCTTCTGCATTCCTCTCCTTAACACCATACCTACCCATCCCTTCCTCATCCCCTCTGTTCACTTCACCAACATGCCCATTGAAGTCCACTCCAATCATGGAGAATACGGGAGATTATTGTCACATGTAATACACACCCAACACTCCTTCAGTGTTGCTGTAGGTCTCTTGGCAGCCTCCCTGACCAGTTTTCATGTTGTCTTTTCATCAATTTCGGAGGGAAGCCCAGTTCTTTGCAATGTCACTGTTGTCCCATATTTTCTCCACTTTTTGATGACTGTCTTCACTGTGTTCCATGGTATATCCAATGCTGTGGAAAATTTTTTGTACCCTTCTCCTGACTGATACCTTTCAACAGTGAGATCCCTTTGATACTTTGTAATATCTCTGCGAACCATGGTTTGTGCTGTAGCAGGCAATTGAGTTAATGTCAGGAAAATCCTACTAGGACAGCTGAACTTTATTTGGGGTTAATCGGAGTCTCTTTAATTGATGGCAGGTGTGTACCCAAGAACACTGAATGCTGTAATTAAATCAAAAGGTGCTTCAACAAAGTATTAGTTTAAGGGTGTGCACACTTATGCAACCAGCTCATTGTTTTTTATATTTTTTCCCCTAACAGATTTGTTTGATTTTCAATTGAATTGTACAGGTTATAGATCACATTAAAGGTGGGAAAAGTTTTGAAATGATTTATTGTGGTCTCATTTTTTTTATATTACAAAAACCTGGCATTTTAACAGGGGTGTGTACACTTTTTATATCCACTGCAATTAGCACATGTTGGATTGTTGAATATAACTTAATAAGAGTTAGAAGACCACCCCCTAGCCTCTTGATGATTTCTGTAGATTGCCCCATGGCCATTAAATCAGGAGCTCGTACAGTTCTGAATAAGTGAGATAAGCAAGCCTGAGAATATATACGCTACTATCCTTTTGAGGGGAGATCTATGCCTGACATACAGGGCATTGTCAGACCCCACACTGATGGATCTCCTACATATCCACAAAACAAACAGCACCAGAATTACCCATTCTAAAGACTTAAACCTTGCTTGTGATATAAATAGGACCTGCTGGAAAGGGATACGCTTCAGAGTCTCGAATTACTGAAATCTCGAATTTCAGGAATTCGAGACCATGAAGCCTAAAACCAGAATGCCAAAAGTGCATAAGAGCGAATTTGAATATCTCAAATCCGTGCTTATGCATTTCCGGTGCATCGCGTGTAGTGTTATGGTGCCTGAAATTGCAGGTGGGTGAGTGTTTGTGTGTGTTTTTGTATGTTGTATGTGAGGGTAAGGGTAGGGAGGCGTAAGTGTGAGTGTGAGTGTTGGATTTGTTGGTGTTTGTGTATGTGTGATGCGTATTTGTGTGTGAGTGAGTGGAGGATGGCGTGGTGTGAGGTTTTTTCTTTTTTATGTTATGTGCGACCTCTGAGTTGGTATATGTAAGTAGGGGGGGTGCAGGGGGGCTTGCCCCCTGCTTATCTGTAGTGTAGGGTTGTGTGGTTTGTGTACTGTGGGTGGAATGGTGTGTGCGTGTTATGTGGTGTATGTATGTTCGTGATTGTGTGATTCAGGATTGTGGGTTTCGGTTTTGTGAATGGTTCGACTTTATAGTCTTGGGTTACTGAAATTCGGGATTTCAGTAATTCAAGATTATGAAGTGAAACCACTGGAAAGATTGGTATGTATCCCAAAGACTACCCCTTCTATGAAACAGTCTCACCATCCATATGAAGCAGAGTTCCTCCCTAACCCAATTCAAGTGCAACTTGGACAATTGGATGGAAAAATGGAAATGCATCCCTGCTTTGGCACCTATGTCTCTAATGGACACAGGTAACCTGAAAATGGTTCATCTTCCAGGCCCATGCTTACACTTATCAAGGGTATCAGAACTTGTCAAAGATTTGGGATGCATGGCTAGGCTTAAAAAGGCCCTTGTGGTCATTAGCCTAATAAATACCTATGAACCTATACTTAGATGGCTTAACACCATTCTAAGTATTTTTAATTAATCCATTATTGATGATGGGGTGACCATCTAAAAAGGCAAAAAATAACTTGGCAAATTATTTAGGGAATGAGGCAATCTCTTGAAGTTCCTACCCCCAAGATAATGAGCATGTGAGAAGGTAATTGCTTTTGAGCAGGGAAACTTGATCACTAAGACCTAGTTGATCAGTCTTGTATCTGGAAATCCATATTACTACTGAAGCCTGAGTGAAAACTAAAAAACTGAAAAAACAAATGAATTGACTAGTTGTAAAGAAATAAAATGTATACAAAAAACAACCAAGAAAAAAACTTTAACTCTTTATTCAAATAAAATAATCCATCCAGTAAGTGCTTTCGTGCTTTCACCTAAATAAGACTTCATCAGACTGAATGATCTCTGCACACAACACAACTATATATATATATATATATATATATATATATATATATATATATATTAAATCATTAAGAACCATTTAATGCTCAAGTCTTTTTTTTTAAATAAATTTTGAAGTTTCCCTTATTGTTCAGTCTGGGTGGATTGCTGGCATCCAATCTCATCTGCCACCAGTATTAAATCCAGTCCAAATCGTCCTCAGCATCAAATCTATTCCTAAAACCCAGTACTTAATATAAAACTAAGAACTTCGGTGAACCTTTGCATTTAACAGTACAATAATGTTTGCCCCAAGCAGTATTAAAGTCTTCTTTTTCTATGGCATACAAATGTTACTGGATGAATTATTTTACTTGAATGAAAACTACATTATTCCACTTGAGGATATCAATGAGCTCGCTATCTCCCTAAAGACACCATAGTATAACCAGATGAATAATGTAGCCCATAGGCAATAGTTGTAGTAAGAGTCTGATGTGGTGTGTAAAACATTCAAGATGGATCTGAGTAGTGCTAAATCTTTGGGATGTCTTGTTTCAAACAGTGAAGATCTTTTCATGCTCCATCCTTTTAGTACTTTACTTACAATCCAATGTTTGGTCATCTCAGAGATGTTGGGTATTTTGACAAATAAGCTTAAAGCTACCAGGTTAACTTTAAATTATGATGGCCTCAAACCCAAACCATAGCAATAATGTAAATATTGTAATATGATATCAAAAGACCAACAGCAATCATGGATTTCCAAACAATGAAAGAATTACATGAAATATTGAGGAAGTACAAGCTCTTTTGGTGCTGATAGAGCATGATTTCCAAAACTAGGAAGCTGTTAAGATTCTCCAATCATCCAAACTGTTTGTGAAGTTCAAATAGGAACTATGTCTGTGGAGGCAAGGCTCTGAAATTTTGGACCTGTAATTAAGAAAGTGAATCTGCTAAAATGTTTTTAGCTTCTGTGACATGCTCTGCAGTGAATGGCATATTAAGTTTGACAGTGAGGATGACTAACAATCTTAAGACAGAAATGACCCAAAAGATCCTTGAGGATATTTTAGACAAAACTTCTACTTCTGCTTCATTGTCTGATCTGAAAAAAAGAATCCCTTTTTCTGTAGTTGATTCTTATCATATAAGAACAGCCACCCAAACTGGGAAAATCTCTAAAATGTGACATCTTTTCTGTCTTGGGTTGATCAATTGTTAGGCCAGGGGGGGGTGAAAAACCAGTGAATGTTGAAATATTCTCCCATTCCAAATTTACCCAAGGCATCTGTGAAAGGTTGAAGGGTTTCATTATTTATCCAGCTGTCTTGCCAAAAGGAAGAGCCCAAGTCATTACCTCCAACATGTAAGATAAAAGTATTGCAAAACTGAATACATTGTAAATAAAAATAAATATTACAAATAAGTTGACTCCATCTTATACCAGGGGCACCTTTACAGATTATTTCATGCGGTCTAGCCCAAGGTTTTTACCATTTTCTTGAATTCCTGCTCTGAAATAGGCTTGACAGACGAAAGAGTGACTGAGGATGAGGATTGTCTTTTTACCTAAACAGATAAAACTGATAAAATGTAATGTACAGTGGATATAAAAAGTGTACACACCCCTGTTAAAATGCCAGGTTTTTGGGGTATAAAAAATGAGACCACCATAAATAATTTCAAAACTTTTCCCACCTTTAATGTGACCTATAACCTGTAAAAATCAATTGAAAAACAAACAAATCTGTTATGGGGAATAAATATAAAAAATACAAAACGTACAATAAGCTGGTTGCATAAGTGTGCACACCCTTAAACGAATAGTTATTTATTTATTTTATTTATTTTTATTTTACATTTGGGGAGAGTCCGACTGGATACATGTCCATTTTCAGGGGTGGTCCGGGGAGAAAAGCTCCAGGTACATAACAGACATATGAACATTGTTAATGCAAAAAGGAAGATAGTTGAGTTCTAAATACAATATAAAGATACAACACATCTTGGGAAAAAAATAACAGCAGCATATAAAAAAAAACATAGGTCAGTTACAAAGGCGAGGCGCCTTGTTAAAAAGCGGTTAAGGATAGTGAGGTAAGATAATACTTTGTTGAAGCACCTTTTGATTTAATTACAGCATTCAGTCTTCTTGGGTAGGAGTCTATCAGCATGGTACATCTTGACTTGGCAATATTTGCCCACTCTTCCTTGCAAAAGTGCTCCAAATTTGTCAGATTGTGAGGGCATCTCTTGTGCACAGTCCTCTTCAGGTCACCCCACAGATTTTCTATTGGATTTAGGTCTGGGCTCTGGCTGGGGCCATCCCAAAACTTAAATTTTCTTCTGGTGAAGCCATTCTTTTGTTGATTTGGATGTATGCTTGAGGTCATTGTCGTGTTGAAAGGTGAAATTCCTCTTCATCTTCAGCTTTCTAGCAGACTCCTGAAGGTTTTGGGTCAAAAGTGACTGGAATTTGGAACTGTTCATAATTCCCTCCATCTTGACTAAAGCCCCAGTTCCAGCTGAAGAAAAGCAATCCCAAAGCATGATACTGCCACCACCATGAATCACCATGGGGATGGTGTTCTTTTGGTGATGTGAAGTGTTGTTTTTGCGCCAAACTTACCTTTTGGAAGTTCAACCTTGGTCTCATCAGACCATAACACATTTTCCAACATTTTTGGGAGACTTGATGTATTGTTTTGCAAATTTTAGCAGGATCTGGATGTTTTTCTGTGTAAGAAAATGCATCTGCCTTGCAACCCTACCCCATAGCTGAGACATATGGAGAATTATCATCTTCTTTTGGCTGTTCCCGTTAGGGGTCGCCACAGCGGATCATCTGTTTCCATTTCTTCCTGTCCTCTGCATCATGCTCTTTCACACCAACCGCCTGCATGTCCTCTCTCACCACATCCATAAACCTCATCTTAGGCCTTCCTCTTTTCCTCTTACCGGGCAGCTCCATCCTTAGAATCCTTCTCCCAATATACCCAGCATCCCTCCTCAGCACATGTCCAAACCAATGCAATCTCGCCTCTCTTGCTTTGTCTCCAAACTGTCCAACCTGAGCTGACGCTCTAATATACTGATTCCTAATCCTGTCCATCCTAGTCACACCCAGTGCAAATCTTAACATCTTTAACTCTGCCACATCCAGCTCTGACTCCTGCCTTTTCGACAATGCTACCATCTCCAACCCATATAACATAGCTGGCCTCACTACCCTCTTGTAGACCTTCCCTTTCAGTCTTATTGGTACCCGTCTGTCACAAATCACTCCTGACACTCTTCTCCATCCATTCCACCCTGCCTGTACTCTCTTCTTCACCTCTCTTCCACACTCACCATTACTCTGAACTGTTGATCCCAAGTACTTAAACTCATCCACCTTTACCAACTCTACTCCCTGCATCCTCACCATTCCTCTACCCTCCCTCTCATTTACACACATATATTCTGTTTTAGCCCTGCTGACCTTCATTCCTCTCCTATCTAAAGCATATCTCCACCTCTCCAGGGTTTCCTCAACCTGGTCCCTACTCTCACTACATATCACAATGTCATCTGCAAACATCATAGTCCATGGGGCCTCCTGTCTAATATCATCCATCAACCTGTCCATCACCACTGCAAATAAGAAAGGGCTCAGAGCTGATCCTTGATGTAATCCCACCTCCACCTTAAATGTATCTGTCACTCCCACCGCAGTCCTCACCAATGTCACACTACCCTTGTACATATCCTGTACCACTCTTACATACTTATCTGCCACTCCCGACTTCCTCATACAATACCACAACTCCTCTCTAGGCACCCTGTCATATGCTTTCTCTAAGTCCACAAAGACACAATGCAGCTCCTTCTGACCTTCTCTGTATTTTTCCAACAACACTCTCAGAGCAAATATTGCATCTGTAGTGCTCTTTCCTGGCATGAAACCATACTGCTGATCACGAATCATCACCTCAATTCTTAACCTAGCTTCCACTACTCTATCCCATAACTTCAAGCTGTGACTGATCAATTTTATCCCTCTGTAGTTACTGCAGCTCTGCACATCACCCTTATTCTTAAAGATAGGTACCAAAACACTTTTTCTCCACTCCTCAGGCTCTGACTTTCCAAAATTTCATTAAACAATCTGGTTAAAAATTCCACTGCCATTTCTCCTAAGCACCTCCATGCTTCCACTGGTATGTCATCTGGGCCAACAGCCTTTCCATTCTTCATCCTCGTCATAGCTGTCCTTACTTCCTCCTTGTTAATCTGCTTCACTTCCTAATTCACTATCCCCACATCATCCGACCTTCTCTCTGTCTTATTCTCTTCATTCATCAGCCCCTCAAAGTACTCTTTCCATCTACTCAACATACTCTCCTCACTTGTGAGTACGTTTCCCTCACTGTCCGTTATCACCCTTACCTGCTGCACATCTTTCCCAGCTCTATCCCTCTGTCTAGCCAATCGGTACAGGTCCTTTTCTCCCTCTTTAGTGTCCAATCTCTCATACAACTCTCTATATGCCTTATCCTTAGCCTTTGCCACCTCTCTCTTTGCCATGCGCCTCATCTCCTTATACTCATGTCTACTTTCTTCATCTCTTTGACAATCCTACTTCTTCTTCGCCAGCCTCTTCCTCTGTATACTCTCCTGTACTTCCTCATTCCACCACCAATGTCTCCTTGTCCTCCTTCCTCTGTCCAGATGTCACACCAAGCACTTTCCTAGCAGTCTCCCTTACTAGCTCAGCTGTAGTTACCCAGCTATTCGGTAACTCTTCATTGCCTCCCAGTGCCTGTCTTAACTCTTCCCTGAACTCCACCTCACAATCACTCTTTTTTAACTTCCACCATTTAATCCTTGGCACTGCTTTCACACTCCTCCTCCGCTTCTTGATCACCAACATCATCCTGCAGACCACCATTCTATGCTGCTTAACTACACTTTCCCCAGTCACCACTTTACAGTCTCCAATCTCCTTCAGACTGGCCCTGCTACATAGGATATAATCCACCTGTGTGCATCTTCCTCCACTTTTGTACGTCACCCTATGCTCCTCCCTCTTCTTAAAATACGTATTCACCACAGCCATGTCCATCTTTTTCGCAAAATCCACAATCATCTGACCTTCTGCATTCCTCTCCTTAACACCATATCTACCCATCACTTCCTCATCCCCTCTGTTCACTTCACCAACATGCCCATTGAAGTCCACTCCAATCATGGAGAATACTGGAGATTATTGTCACATGTAATAAACACCCAACACTCCTTCAGTGTTGCTGTAGGTCTCTTGGCAGCCTCCCTGACCAGTTTTCATGTTGTCTTTTCATCAATTTTGGAGGGAAGCCATTTCTTTGCAATGTCACTGTTGTCCCATATTTTCTCCACTTTTTGATGACTGTCTTCACTGTGTTCCATGGTATATCCAATGCTGTGGAAAATTTTTTGCACCCTTCTCCTGACTGATACCTTTCAACAATGAGATCCCTTTGATACTTTGTAATCTCTCTGCGAACCATGGTTTTTGCTGTAGCAGGCAACTGAGTTAATGTCAGGAAAATCCTACTAGGACAGCTGAACTTTATTTGGGGTTAATCGGAGTCTCTTTAATTGATGGCAGGTGTGTACCCAAGAACACTGAATGCTGTAATTAAATCAAAAGGTGCTTCAACAAAGTATTAGTTTAAGGGTGTGCACACTTATGCAACCAGCTCATTGTTTTTTATATTTTTTCCCCTAACAGATTTGTTTGATTTTCAATTGAATTGTACAGATTATAGATCACATTAAAGGTGGGAAACGTTTTGAAATGATTTATTGTGGTCTCATTTTTTTATATTACAAAAAGCTGACATTTTAACAGGGGTGTGTACACTTTTTATATCCACTGCAATTAGCACATGTTGGATTGTTGAATATAACTTAATAAGAGTTAGAAGACCACCCCCTAGCCTCTTGATGATTTCTGTAGATTGCCCCATGGCCATTAAATCAGAAGCTCGTACAGTTCTGAATGAGTGAGATAAGCAAGCCTGAGAATATATACTCTACTATCCTTTTGAGGGGAGATCTATGCCTGACATAGAGGGCATTGTCAGACCCCACACTGATGGATCTCCTACATATCCACAAAACAAACAGAACCAGAATTACCCATTCTAAAGACTTAAACCTTGCTTGTGATAAAAATAGGAACTGCTGGAAAGGGTTACACTTCAGAGTCTCGAATTACTGAAATCTCGAATTTCAGTAATTCGAGACCATGAAGCCTAAAACCAGAATGCCAAAAGTGCATAAGAGCGAATTTGAATATCTCAAATCCGTGCTTATGAATTTCCGGTGCGTCGCGTGTAGTGTTATGGTGCCTGAAATTGCAGGTGGGTGAGTGTTTGTGTGTGTTTTTGTATGTTGTATGTGAGGGTAAGGGTAGGTAGGTGTAAGTGTGCGTGTGAGTGTTGGATTTGTTGGTGTTTGTGCATGTGTGATGCGTATTTGTGTGTGAGTGAGTGGAGGATGGCGTGGTGTGAGGTTTTTTTCTTTTTTATGTTATGTGCGACCTCTGAGTTGGTATATTTAAGTAGGGGGGTGCAGGGGGGCTTGGCCCTGCTTATCTGTAGTGTAGGGTTGTGTGGTTTGTGTATTGTGGGTGGAATGGTGTGTGCGTGTTATGTGGTGTATGGTGTATGTATGTTCGTGATTGTGTGATTTGGGATTGTGGGTTTCGGTTTTGTGAATGGTTCGACTTTATAGTCTTGGGTTACTGAAATTCGGGATTTCAGTAATTCGAGATTATGAAGTGAAACCACTGGAAAGATTGGTATGTATCCCAAAGACTACCCCTGCTATGAAACAGTCTCACCATCCATATGAAGCAGAGTTCCTCCCTAACCCAATTCAAGTGCAACTTGGACAACTGGATGGAGAAATGGAAATGCATCCCTGCTTTGGCACCTATGTCTCTAATGGACACAGGTAACCTGAAAATGGTTCATCTTCCAGGCCCATGCTTACACTTATCAAGGGTATCAGAACTTGTCAAAGATTTGGGATGCATGGCTAGGCTTAAAAAGGCCCTTGTGGTCATTAGCCTAATAAATACCTATGAACCTATACTTAGATGGCTTAACACCATTCTAAGTATTTTTAATTAATCCATTATTGATGATGGGGTGACCATCCAAAAAGGCAAAAACTAACTTGGCAAATTATTTAGGGAATGAGGCAATCACTTGAAGTTCCTACCCCCAAGATAATGAGCATGTGAGAAGGTAATTGCTTTTGAGCAGGGAAACTTGATCACTAAGACCTAGTTGATCAGTCTTGTATCTGGAAATCCATATTACTACTGAAGCCTGAGTGAAAACTAAAAAACTGAAAAAACAAATGAATTGACTAGTTGTAAAGAAATAAAATGTATACAAAAAACAACCAAGAAAAAAACTTTAACTCTTTATTCAAATAAAATAATCCATCCAGTAAGAGCTTTTGTGCTTTCATCTAAATAAGACTTCATCAGACTGAATGAACTACGCACACATCACAACTTTTTATATATATATATATATATATATATATATATATATAGACATACTAATTGAATAATCACATTAATTGCATCTATTAAATCATTAAGAACCATTTAATGCTTAAGTCTTTTTTTTTTTTAAATAAATTTTGAAGTTTCCGTTATTGTTCAGTCTGGGTGGATTGCTGGCATCCAATCTCATCTGCCACCAGTATTAAATCCAGTCCAAATCGTCCTCAGCATCAAATCTATTCCTAAAACCCAGTACTTAATATAAAACTAAGAACTTCGGTGAACCTTTGCATTTAGCAGTACAATAATGTTTGCCCCAAGCAGTATTAAAGTCTTCTTTTTCTATGGCATACAAATGTTACTGGATGAATTATTTTACTTGAATGAAAACTACATTATTCCACTTGAGGATATCAATGAGCTTGCTATCTCCCTAAAGACACCATAGTATAACCAGATGAATAATGTAGCCCATAGGCAATAGTTGTAGTAAGAGTCTGATGTGGTGTGTAAAACATTCAAGATGGATCTGAGTAGTGCTAAATCTTTGGGATGTCTTGTTTCAAACAGTGAAGAGCTTTTCATGCTCCATCCTTTTATACTTACAATCCAATGTTTGGAGATCTCAGAGATGTTGGGTATTTTGACAAATAAGCTTAAAGCTGCCAGGTTAACTTTAAATTATGATGGCCACAAACCCAAACCATAGCAATAATGTAAATATTGTAATATGATATCAAAAGACCAACAGCAATCATGGATTTCCAAACAATGATAACATTACATGAAATATTGAGGAAGTACAAGCTGTTTTGGTGCTGATAGAGCATGATTTCCAAAACCAGGAAGCTGTTAAGATTCTCCAATCATCCAAACTGTTTGTGAAGTTCGAATAGGAACTATGTCTGTGGAGGCAAGGCTCTGAAATTTTGGACCTGTAATTGAGAAAGTGAATCTGCTAAAATGTTTTTAGCTTCTGTGACATGCTCTGCAGTGAATGACATATTAAGTTTGACAGTGAGGATGACTAACAATCTTAAGACAGAACTGACCCAAAAGATCCTTGAGGATATTTTAAACAAAACTTCTACTTCTGCTTCATTGTCTGATCTGAAAAAAGAATCCCTTTTTCTGTAGTTGATTCTTATCATATAAGAACAGCCACCCAAACTGGGAAAATCTCTAAAATGTGACATATTTTCTGTCTTGGGTTGATCAATTGTTAGGCCAGGGGGGTGAAAAACCAGTGAATGTTGAAATATTATCCCATTCCAAATTTACCCAAGGCATCTGTGAAAAGTTGAAGGGTTTCATTATTTATCCAGCTGTCTTGCCAAAAGGAAGAGCCATTCAAATCTCTGAGGAAATTAGCCCATAATATGAGATCCTCTCTAATGATTTTGTTGATTCTAACTCTGTGGTGCTTTTTTCAGCATCCTCGTAAGAATATACTCAACAAAATATTAAGGTTGAAAGTAATTCTGTTACAAATATGCAACGTAAATAAGGAATAAAATAAAGCTTGCTGAAATGTAGAAATATAGTTTAGTAATATGTGATCAGCATCCATACTAAAATTACTGTGGCCTGGAAAATAAGAAATTTGCTTAATGGACATGTTTTCCTCAGAATCAGTACACTGTCAGCAAGAAAGCTGACCTCTTACAGACTTGGCAAGAATATTAAAAAACAGGAACCTGCTTCTGTAAAGAATGGACAACAGGAAAACAATCTGTGCATGTTTCTATCATATGACATTGTTAAGCAAGATAGTTTGAATGATCAAGTCATCATTTGCATTAGATGGTTTCTTAAAAGACAATACCATTACAGGATAAAAACATATTTTTCTGCAAACATTAGCAAACAGATATTCCCATACAAAGTCCAAAATAGAATACCAAGAGAAAAACAGGATTTGAATTGTGTGACTAGAACAGTATAAAGAGACTATAGCAGATAACATTGTTAAAGATATCTGTGTAGGAACACACACTTGTTCCGAGGTAATATTGTATCTCTCACATCATCCATGTTCAGGAAGTAAAGTAGAACAGTACCTAAAGCTGCTACAGTAGTACGTGTGGTTTGCTTTAAAAAGTTATTTGTTACTGCTCTGAGTTTGGTGCTGTAAAGTATATTCTCTCATCAGCGTATATTCTGCAAGTTTCTGCATACAACAGACTATGAATGCAACTATAACTAGACTTTGATTTCAGCAAAACCCAGCCAGCAAGACTGAGTGTCTTAAGAAGAGTTCGGAGCCATCACAGTAAGCATTACAGTAACAGCACCCTGTCTAGAACCATAAAATTAATTTTTCAATGGTGAGCCTACCTGCATTTGAACACAGAGGGAAGGGTAAGCCCTGCAGATGGTCACTTCAGTCAAATTGCAGTAACTAACATTTGTACGTACGTGTAAATCCTAAACAGAGGTACTCCAGTTTATGCAGCTTGCAGTAGCAAAGTTTTTCAGACGTCTGAATCCATATTGAGCCTGAAGTCCAGGAAAGTTGCAGTGCTATTAATTCTTCAAGAAAGGTGGACATCTACTTACACAGCAGATTATAGGTCAGTACATAAAAAAAGGGGGGGGGACAGGTATTAGTGCATTAGAAATATTGGTAAACAGATTAAACCTGACAGGATAAGATATTTCACAAGTTGCTAATAGCGATCATGCTAGTTATTATTGTATTGTTTAGTATTAAATTATATTTATAACCTGTTAAACTGTAAAGCTATACAAAAAATTGGCTTAAAATTGTTTATTAAAGCTATACAAGAGAGAGTAAAGATATGTAAAAATTGAGCAAAAATGGTCACTATTTTTTAATATGTTTTTTGCAAGACAATGTTGGTATGCAAAAGCATAAATGTTTCTAATTGCTGGGTATGTAGTTTAATACCATGCCTTTGGTGGCAATTCTACTAGGCCAAGATTTTGCTTGATGTTAATGCTACTACATTTGTAAGATTAGACTAAATGTACTTTACAGTCTTTGTATGTACAAATACAAAATAATTCAGTACAAATGAAATTAATGTCTAGTAATGAATATGTTTGAAAAAACATGTCTTAAAAAAAATGGTTCCAGGATACCCACTAAATTAAAATGCATGAGTAGCAAACAGTCTGTGTAAATACAAACTGTACAGGAAACATTGTAACAAGTTCAAAAGTAATTTGTCAAGTTGTGATTTTATTACTAATTGTAATTTTATTACTGGTTTTTGGACCATCGTTTTATCTGTACTAGTATTGGTTACCCCAGTTAGAGGAAAATTATATTAAAATATTGTATTCATACAGATAATGGACTAATATATACATAACATTCTTTAGTGTATAAATCATGTTTTTTTTAAATCCTCAAGTATTAAATATACTGAAATAATTGCATTAAAATAAGCCCAGTTCAGTACTTTACCAAGGTGTTAATGGGTATTTCAGAGACATGACCACAATATTATGGTTACAATGACATTGAAACTGTATTTTTCAGCAGTGTATAAATGCTTGGAGTAGCACATAGTTCTTGTCTCTTATAGATATTAGTCTATTTCTAATCTTTTGATATAAAATGATCAATAAAAGTAAATAGTTAATTCAACAGCTGCAAAGAGTTAATGGAACAGTTCTAAGTCATAAATGAAATTCTGTGATTGCAAAACAATAAATTTATCAAGTTAAAAAATAGAACTAAAGCAGTCACAGTTCATAACTGATAAAATATTTTCACAGAATGGTCTGTAAAAGAAAAAGTTGTTAAATATATTCAGTTTTAGTAGTAATACTTGATATCATTGTATTAACTATGTAAAATTGCATTTTGACTTGCATCAAAAGAAGACTAAAGGTTTTGTTTCTTAATGTGTTTTCTATATAATGTGATCAAAAATACATATCAGTATAAAGTGTTTTGAGTACATTAAAAATAAAAAGAGGGAATTGTAAGAATAGGCTCAACAAAATATTAAGGTTGAAAGTAATTCTGTTACAAATATGCAAGATAAATAAGGAATAAAATAAAGCTTGCTTATATGTAGAAATAGAGTTTAGTAATATGTGATCAGCATCCATACTAAAATGACTGTGGCATGGAAAATAAGGAATTTGCTTAACAGACATGTTTTCCTCAGAATCAGTACACTGTCAGCAAGAAAGCTGACATCTGACAGAGTTGGCAAGAATGTAAAAAAACAGGAACTGCTTCTGTAAAGAATGGACAACAGGAAAACAATCTGTGCATGTTTCTATTATATGACATTGTTAAGCAAGGAAGTTTGAATGATCAAGTCAGCATTTTCACAAGATGATTCCTTAAAAGACAATACCATTACAGGATAAAAACATATTTTTCTGCAAACATCAGCAAACAGATGTTCTCCAAAATAGAATACCAAGAGAAAAACAGGATTTGAATTGCGTGACTAGAACAGTATAAAGAGACTATAGCAGATAACATTGTTAAAGATATCTGTGTAGGAACACGCACTTGCTCCGAGGTAATATTGTATCTCTCACATCATCCATGTTCAAGAAGTAAAGTAGAACAGTACCTAAAGCTGCTACAGTAGTACTTGTGGTTTGCTATAAAAAGTTATTTGTTACTGCTCTGAGTTTGGTGCTGCAAAGTATATTCTCTCTCATCAGTGTATATTCTGCAAGTTTCTGTATGCAACTGACTATGAATGCAACTATAACCAGACTTTGATTTCAGCAAAACCCAGCCAGCAAGACTGAGTGTCTTAAGAAGATTTCGGAGCCATCACAGTAAGCATTACAGTAACAGCACCCTGTTTATAATCATAAAATTAATTTTTCACTTATAACAAATCTGCTATTACTTTGTTGTCGGTCCTGCTTGGGGCTATGGCTCTGCATGAAAATTTAAGGAGACCTAATAATTGCATGAGTTGTCTTATTGTTGCCCTCTTAGAGGATGTGAAGAAAAAAAATAGGGCCAGCACAGCTAGCTGCAATTTTGTAAAAAAATATATGTCATTGGTGAACATCAAAATGATTTATACAAGATGCTTGTCTTACAAATGTATTAGAACTGTACGTCATGTGTATATCAAACTGCTTTTTACAGACATGTATATTGAAAAGGTGTTTGCAAAGTGCTGTGTTTGAAAGGTAACCACAGTGTGCCCTACTGGAAGAGAACAGAAATGTACATGCACTATTGTAACTGTTTAAATGTATATATTTTATCAGTGGAAACTGGAATACAGGAGGTTAACCTCAGTCCAGCAAACTTTAGAAACATATCTAAAATTAAATTACTTTATATGCTATGCAATAAAGAGGTTATCTCTTATGTTTTCACTGCAGCTAGACAAAGTCTGTACTGTGAAGCTTTCTTCATTGTCCTTGGAGTGAAATAACTACTACTTTTGAAGGATGAAGGAATGCAATTGTTTTATGACTTCCAGCATCTGCTAAAGATCTGAGCAAAAGCCCTTGTCTGCATAGTTTTATAGGTAGATGCTTAACACTGTCAGCTTCTAGCGGGGGGGGGGGGGTTGCATGAGAACTACAAATCAAATGACAGTAAATGATGTCATTCTGCAAGCTATCCCAGAAGTAATATTTTAGATATTAATTTGAGAAGTCTCTTAGTGAGACAGAGCATAAAGTATTAGGTATCGGACCTGACAAGAACCATTCACCACAACATCTGCCTTGCTCTAATGAAGTAAGTTTCTAGGGAACAGTATAACTCTGTTAGATACAGTCATGAATATAGTGAAACTTAGTTTAGATTCTGTTTGTATTTGTGTAAGCTTGTACTGCAATGTTATTTTAAATATTTTCTGTGATTTTGAGCTCTGATGTCACTGTGAATACATATTTAGTATTGCCTTGCTCTTTTATTATTTATTAAATATATTTAAAGCTTTCATTGTGGCTGATCTGTGTAGACATATTTAAGTTTTGAGAGTATGTGCATATTTATTTGGTGACACTGTGTGAGCCACTCCTAATAACCTTGCTCTTAGTCAAACTACGATTTGTATTAATATTAATATCACTCAGTATATTGGACACCCTTTGGTAAGGGCCTATGTTAGCTGGCAGAAGTGACTGGTGGCAGTGAAAACTACCTTATAGTATGGGCAGAAGGGGAACATAGCTAGTAAACCTGTGTCAGCCTTTCTCAGGTGTGTGTGTGTGTGTGTGTGTGTGTGTGTGTGTATATGTGTGTGTGTGTGTGTGTGTGTGTGTGTGTGTGTGTGTGTGTGTGTGTGTGTGTGTGTAAATCAAACCTCAAAGAGTGTGTGTGTCAGTTACTTGGGAAGGGACACGAAGGACTGATTAGACAGAGAGGGTGCTGGAGGTGTTGGCTTGTTTACTCAGCTGAGATCTCAACTCTATAGCTGTACCAGTGGGGAGTCTTATTGGGGATCTGGAGGACGAGGGAGAAACCAGCCTCAGAGTTACTATTATCCTCCCAGTGAACGTCCCCCCACTGTTGCCAGTGGTGAGAATTGAGACTCCTTGATTAATGGTCCAGTGGAGGGTCATCACTTATTAATTGCTGGGCATTGGTGGGATATCCACATCACATATTTACTGGTGAACAGTGGTGGAATCACCACATCACAAACTGGGATTCAGTGGTGTGGATATTAAACTCCTGCAGCCTGTAAACAGTGGTCACTAAAGAAGGTGTTTGTACTCTTAAGCAGCCACATGGTAGACATTCAGAGTTTCATATCATAATAGTTTTATTTATTTTTTTGTTAGCTTAGTTAGTCAGGGAGAGCAGGCAAGGATGTTAGCAGAGGGTTATGGCAAGCTGACAAGGAACCAGTTGGCTGAGATGTGTCAAGCCAAAGGACTGGACCATGCCAATGTGAGTAAAGCAAAAATAATTGCAGCATTAGTCAACAGTTGCATCACAGACCAGCAACTAGGAGGGCAACCAGACTGGTCTTGAGGATGTACAGCTCTCAGGGAATGGAGAGTTCAACTTTTCCTCAGAAGACTTTAGAATCTCTCTGGAGTTAAACAGACTTGAACTGGACGCCAAACATTTGGAACTAGCATCAGCAGAGAAACTGTGGCAGGAGAAACAAATGGAATTAGAAGCAGCAGAGAGAATGAGATGTCTAGAAGCTGAAGAAAGTGAGAGGCAGAAGCAACATGAAAAAGAGATGCTGACTGTTCGCCAGGGCCGTGGAGGTAATGTGGAAGGGAATAACTGAACCCCAGAAGCAATAAAGGTCATACATTTCCTCCACAATTTTCAGAGGGTGATAATTTTGATAGTTTTATTAACATGTTTGAAAGGGTATGTAAACAGTATAATGTTGACCAAGGACTCTGGGTACAGTTCCTGGCCCCCTTACTCCATGGAAAAGCTGTAACTGCTCTTTCTAAATTGTCTGATACTGATTGCTTAAATTATAATACAGTTAAAAATTGTTTATTAGAGTGTTTTAAGTTAACACCTTAAGCTTATAGAAAAAAGTTTTGTGAGCATAGACACAAGGCAGATGAAAGTGTGTGTGATTATGTTGCTGAGTTAAGCAATTATTTTTATAGGTGGGTGAGTGAGTGTCAGGTCACCACTTTTGAAGGGCTGGCAGACCTTTTTGTGAGGGAACAAGCCCTTAGCACTTTGCCTGAGGACATGACGATCTGTTTGGCAGATAGAGAATGCAACACCACAAATGAGTTGGGGAAAAAAGCAGACCTATACCTAGCAAGCAAGGCACCACTGCACAGGAAAGGAATACCCAGTGCTGCACAGAGGTCTAAGGGAAAACCAAGTGGGCAGCTTAAACTGCCCCAAAAGAGCTGTCAGTAACAGGGGAAGCTACTAGTTCAGGTACATGGCCAGGATCAAGGGTTAAAAGTTTTAAATATAACCAGTGGGGCCATAGAGCATATAGATGTCCACAGAGGCAAGTGGGAAACAAAGGTAGGGGAGCCAGCAAGTGGGAATAACAGGATGCCAGTGGTAAGTTGTCTGGAGACAACAGGGGTACCAAACTACCAAAAGAGGTTATATCCTCTCTTAGTATATGAGAAACAGGCCACTGCTAAGAGAGAGACACAGCCTCTGATATAACCATTGTGAAGCCTGCAATAGTTAAACAGGAGCACTACTTGCTTAGGCAGTCCATTCCAGTTAGGTCTTTAGGGGGGACCCCATTCCTAATAACTTTGGCAAGGGTTCACCTTGACGGGAAGCGTGTAAAAGGAAGCAAGTAAGTAAGTGTGATTGAGGATATCCCTGCAGATGTCCTGATAGGGAATGATTTTGATAATGCAGTACCTTGTGTGCATGCAGTTACATGCAGTCAGGCTTGGAGACAAGCATATGGGTCAGGTAGCCTGGGGGGGGGGGGGCCCAGACAGACCACACACTTGAAGCCAGAACTGGTGAGGTGGTTACTTCAGAGAGGGAGCTACCCTGTAGCGGTGAGACTGAAGGTGAGTCACAGCTGCTGGTGGGTGATGATGTTTCCCTGGACACAGTGACTGCAAGGGCAGAGATGAGTAGTAGTACCCAGACTGACAGTGAGGCACCACTGTCAGAGATACCAGATTTCCTGTGGAAGGGGAGCTGGGAAGGGTTACAAAGAGAGAGTTGAGACAGGCTCAGCTCTCAGACACTGCATTAAAGGCTAGAGGGCAGTAACCTGGGAGGTTCCTGATTCTCAAGGAAAAGAGGAATCTGTATACTGGGACAAAGGGTTACTGTACAGAGAGTGGACCCCTGAGGGAGGGCTAGAGGGTGAGGTAATACAGTAGTTGGTAGTGCCCAGATCTTACTGTCTAGCACTTCTAGCCATAGCCCATGACATTCCCTTTGCAGGTCACATGGGCATAAAGTGTACCAAGAGACATAGTATGCAGAACTTTTATTCTCCTGGGATTTCCAGGGGTATAACAGGGTACTGCTGGACCTGTAAGCAGTGCCAAAAAGTAGGCATGGTAGGATGCAGGGTCCCACCTCCTTCGATGCCTTTGATGGTGATTGACGAGCCATTTCAGAGGGTAACTATTGGATATTGTGGAGCTTCTGAATACTCCAAGTCACACAAGGAAGAAGTATATTCTAGTGATAGTAGATTATCCTACCAGATACCCTGAGGTGATGGCTCTGTCCTCCATTGAGGCAGAAAAAGTGGAAAATGTTTTGTTAGAGATTTTCAGCAGGGTAGGTTTCCCAAAGGAAATACTGACTGACAGAGGTACCAATTTCATGTCAGACCTGCTGGCTTGTCTGTGGGAGAGCTGTGGGGGTGAAACACCTAAAGACCACCCCTACCATCCCCAGACTAGTGGTCTGATGGAGAGGTTAAACTCTACACTAAAGACCCTGCTATGGGCATTTGCAGACAAGTTTAAGAGGGAGTGGGACAAATATTTGCCCCATCTGTTGTTTGCTTACAGAGAGGTGCCCCAGGAATCCACAGGTTTTTCACCCTTTGAGTTGCTGTATGTGCATATGGTGAGGGGACCTCAAGATTTAATTTGCAATGAGTGGGAGGGTGAGTGTGAATCCCACAAAGACTCTGTGTGGCATATGTCCTAAACCTCAGGACAAGGCTCAGGGAACTCATGGGTTTGGCCCAGGAGAACCTGGCAAAAGCCCAACAGCAGAAAAAGGTCTGGTATGACAGTAATGCTCAAGCTAGAGAGTATGCTGTAGGGCAGTACATTACGGCTCTTATTCCTGTCAGACACAACAAGTTGCAGGCAGCTTGGGAGGGACCCCTCAAAGTGGTAAGAAAGATCAATGATGTTAACTACATGGTTGAACTGCTAGGCAGGAAACAAGGGGAAAACTGTACCATGTTAACATGATGAAATCTTACTATAATAGAGAGGACCTTGTGCTGAGTATTTGCAGTGGATGGCATGAGGAGTCTGAGGAGGATCTGGTGACTGATCTCTTCAGTGAGGCTTGGACTGACACCCCAGTGGAAGGGGCAGCAATGTCCCAGCAGCTATCCCCTACCCAGGTTCAAGAACTCCAAGCAGTGTTACAGGAGTTTGGGGGAATGTTCACTGGGAAACCAGAGTGCATCCACCTGGTGCAGTAGCACCATTTGGATACAGGACCCAAAATGCCTATCAAGCAGGCCCCTTATAGGGTGCCTGAGAGAGTCAAACAGACTCTGAGGGAGAAGATACAGGAAATGTTGGAACTCTGAGTAATCTAGGATTCCAGCAATCCCTGGGACTCCCCAGTGGTGCTGGTACCAAAGGAGGATGGTAGCACCAGGTTCTGTGTGGACTACAGGAAATTAAATAGTCCCACTGGGTCAGATGCTTACCCCATGCCTAGGACAAAGGAAGCCCTAGAGCAGCTGGGTTGGGCTAAGTATCTTACCACTATTGATCTTACCAAGGGCTACTGGCCAGTGCCCTTGACTCCCAGTGTTAGAGAGAGGTCAGCCTTTGTGACTCCTTTCTGCTTGTATGAGTTCACAAAGATGACCTTTGGGATGAAAAATGCCCCAGTGACTTTCCAGAGACTGGTAAATTGTATCCTAGCAGGAGCAGGAGATTTTGCCCTTGCTTAACTGGATGATATTGCCATCTATAGTCATTCCTGGCAAGAGCACCTTCAGTATGTCAGAGAGGTACTGGGCAGACTACAGAGGGCAGGGTTGACCATTAAGCCCAGTAAGTGTTAGGTGGGTATGGTAAAGGTCTCCTACCTGGGACATAGAGTGGAGAGTGGTAAGATCAGTCCAGAACTTGCCAAAGTAGAAGCCATTCAGCCATGATCTGGCCCATTACCAAAAAGCAGGTGAGGGCATTCTTAGGGACAGCAAGGTATTACAGAAAGTTTGTCCTCAATTATAGTACCATAGCTGTGCCCTCACAGTCCTGACAAGGAAAAACAGACCAGATAAGGTAGTGTGGACCCCGGCATGTGAGCAGGCATTCCAGAAGCTTAAAAAAAGCTTTGGGATGATCCCCCTGTGTTAGCCAATCCAGATTACAGCAAGGAATTTGTTGTTTAGGTGGCAGTTTCAAACCGTGGGGTGGGGGCTGTACTCAGCCAGGTTTCCTGAGAAGGAGAAGAGCACCCAGTGGTATTTCTCAACCGTAAGCTCCAACTCAGGGAGGAATGCTATGCAGCTGTAGAAAAGGAATGCCTAGCCATAGTGTGGGCACTGCAGAAACTCCAGTTTTATCTGTATGGAAGGAAATTCACTGTAGTTACAGACCACAAGCCCTTAACATGGGTTCATTGAGCCAGCCAGCAAAATGTCAAGCTACTAAGGTGGAGTCTAGGGTTGCAGGCATAGGATATGACAATGCAGCACCACAGTGGGGTTAGCAATGCCAACACAGATGGGTTCTTAAGACAGAGAATGGAGTAAAGTATTCCTAGATAGGTTCATCCTTCTCAGAAAATGTTTCTCAAGGATCACTTGAAAAACTAGCTTGAGTCTTCAAGGGAGAGAAGAAGTGTGATGAAAGGACATACTGCCTGCACAGCTAGCTGGAATTTTGTAAATAACTATATGTCATTGGTAAATATCGAAATGATTTATACAAGATGCTTGTGTTACAAATGTATTAGAACTGTATGTCTTGTGTATATCAAACTGCTTGTACAGACGTGTGTTGAAAAGGTATTTGCAAAGTGCTGTGTTTGAAAGGTAACCACAGTGTGCCCTACTGAAAGAGAACATAAATGTACATGCACTACTGTAACTGTTTAAATGTATAAATTTTAACAGTGAAAACAGGAATACAGGAGGTTAACCTCAGTCCAGCAAACGTTAGAAAAATATCTAAAATTAAATTACTTTATAGGCTATGCAATAAAGTGGCTATCTCTCAAGTTTTCAGTGCAGCTAGAGACACAAAGTATGTGCTAGGAAGCATTCTGTATTGTCCTTGGATTGAACTAACTACTACTTTTGAAGCAGGAAGGAATGCAATTGTTTTATGACTTCCAGCATCTGCCAAAGATCTGAGCAAAAGCCCTTGTCTGTATATTTTTACAGGTAGATGCTTAATACTGCCAGTTTCCAGCAGTGTGTGTGTGTGGGGGGGGGGGGGGCTGCATGAGAAATAGAAGTCAGCTGACAAGAAATAATGTCATTCTGCAAGCTATCCCAGAAGTAATATTTTAGATATTATTTTGAGAAGTCTCTTAGTGAGACAGAGCATTAAGTATTCAGTCTTGGACCTGACAAGAGCCATTCACCTCAACATCTGCCTTGCTCTAGTGAAGTAAGTTTCTAGGGAACAGTACAACTTTCTTAGATGCAGTCAGGAATATAGCAAAGCTTAGTTTAGACTTTGTTTTTCTTTATTTGTGTGAGCCTGTACTGCAATGTTATTTTAAATATTTCCTGTGATTTTGAACTTTGATGTCACTGTGAATATATATTTAGTATTGTCTTGTTCTTTTATTTTTTATTATTAAATATATTTAAACCTTTCATTGTGCTGATCTGTGTCGAGATATTTAAGTTTTGAGAATACTTGCATATTTATTTGGTGACACAGTGTCGGCCACTCCTAATACCCTTGCTCTTGGTCAAACTACCATTCGTATTAATATTAATATCACTCAGTATATTGGACACCCTTTTTTAAGGGCCTTAAGGAAGTTGGCAGGAGTGACTGGTGGCAGCGAAAACTACCTTATAGTCTGGGCAGAAGGGAGCATAGCTAGTAAACCTGTGCCACCCTTTCCCAGGTGTGTGTGTGTGTGTGTGTGTGTGTGTGTGTGTGTGTGTGTGTGTGTGTGTGTAAATCAAACCTCAAACAGTGTATGTGTCAGCTACTTGGGCAGGTACATGAAGCACTGGTAAGACAGCGAGGGTGCTGGAGGTTTTGGCTTGGTCACTCAGCTGAGATCTCAACTCTATAGCTGTGCCAGTGAGGATACTTACTGGGGATATGGAGGAAGAGGGAGAAACCAGCCCCTGACTGACTGTGGTCTCTGCCCTTAAGGGATATTGCACTTGATGCAGAGAGCTGCATCTGGAAATAGTATGTGTGTACCTGTTATCCCCTCTGTGAGCATCCCTTCCACTGTTGCCAGTGGTGAAGATTGAGGCTCCTTGATTACTGGTCCAGTGGAGGGTCATCACAGAGGAAAGGAAGCTTTTTATGGCCTCCGAGATTTTCTTGATTTTTGTCTGCAGGTAACCAACTGCATTCTAGTGTAGTGTTAATTTCAATGGCTAGGAATGTGAGAACTTTTAATGGGCCTTCTATTTTTGTCTTAAGCCAGTGGAACCCCCAATGAACTGCAAAGATCGATGAAGGACTACAAGTTTTCCTTTGTTGATGTTTCACCCTTATCTATGATCCAAAAATCATCATGATACCAAAACCCCTTGTGAGCAGGATTATTGTTCTTCTAGCACCATAAATAGAAGAGCTGAAATGTTCAAAGACTGCACCACTGAACACCTCACAGGCATGGCTATATTGTAAAAATATATACCACCCATTTCCATTCCTAACAGGTGCAAGTCCTGAGGGCAAATAGGAGCTGGAAAGATGATTGTATATCTACTTTAGCTAGCCAAGGGTCAGTAATATCTTTAATTATGGAAACTATACCATCAAGAGGGGAGTAATATACTCTGGAAACTCTACGGTCTAAGTCATCATTAATGGATTCTCCATTTGGGTGTGTAAAATGATGAATGAGACAGTATTCAACTGGTCTCTTTTTAGGAAGTAAAGCTATGGGGGAAATTAAAAAGGATCAAATGGTGGAAATTGGTAAGGTCCTCTGATATGACCCATGTTGTATTCTTTACCAATGAGAGCTTGAACTATGCTTTCTTTTCCTTTTATTGATGATTGTTTTTTGCATGGTGTCTGTAGGAGTGAAATGCTGGTGTTTAATGAGAAGCCACGCATGAAACGGTTAATCAATTAGGGTAATCTTTTAAAACAATTGAGAGAACACCTGTTTTGATGGAAAAATGGTTCCAAGAAGGTTTAGCTGAAATCTGTGGAAATTCCATGATCTGCTGCACCCACAAAAAGGAGGTGTGCCTCTGTCCAAGGGCAAGTCTTTGTTAAATTGTGTTCTGGCTTAGAACTAGTTGGCATTTACTGAAGTGTTGCTGTCCTTGAACCAGCATTACATGGTAGGATGCCACCCAGAACAAACATTACAAATGTAAGGAAATCTGCAAGCAGGCCAGATGCAAGTTCCTGAATGAAGATTTCACGTTTGAAACCAGGGGATCCTCCTGGTGACTGTGCTCTTATTTGAGTGAATCTACCATAATACTGAGCCAAGTGTCTATATGCCTGGTTTCCCATTTTAATTGCGGATCGTTGGCTTTTAATTTTCTAAATCTTTGTAGTGAAACCAGGACATGTCCCCTTTTAAAATGTGGGCCTCGTGAACAATGAGGAAATAAGCTAACAAGGAGGTAGCCAAGGTAGGGTGTGTCTTTAGACCCATTCAAGTCATTGTCTACTATCCTTTGTACTTCTTTGGCATCAATTAGGTCAGAAATATCTACAAAATGTCCTTTCCAAATCTTTTCTTTGACTGCTTGGGAGATGTGAACATTTATGACTGAACCCCTACTGTGCTGTCTTTCATAGCATTTGTGGTTTTGGTGTCTTGTCTGGAGTGGTTTGAGGAGGAAAAAGCCACAGACATTTTGAATGAGACTGCAGGCAACTGGTAAAATGGATAAGTATTAAGGGTGTCTGAGAATGTTGTACTAGTAGTGGATTCACCACCTTGATTATTTGAACATGAGACAGGAAGGATGTTACTGCTCCTTTCTACACTATGAGATAAAATTGCCCTGCCTTCTTCATTAAAAGCATTATTAAAAGCATTTAAGTACTCATCGATTTGCTCCTCCTGGATTTGCCCATCTACTATTATCTCCTAAAGGTTCCGTACCTGAAATTGTCACATGTTGGATTTGATCATTGAGTTCCTGGATGGATACTTCCTTCCTGGTCGTCCTAGTGTTTTGGGTGCTGGACTTTCATCCATTAATTCAGGCTTGATTATTGAGAGGAAGTTCTCTTCTGACTCAGCTGGGCAGCTTCAGACGGGTCATTATGTTCTTCTGAAATTTCTTCAAATAATAATCTGGCATCCTCCAAAATAAGAGTCCATTTCTGATCGAAATCCTGAATAAGTGCCATAACAACACTCCTACAAAAATAAAGAATAACAAGAAATGTAAAGCAATAGAAGGTCAATAAGCATACTGATAAACTACAATAACTGCTCAAAATTACCATAGATTTAATGTTTGTACATAAGATATTTAATATTAGTTATGCATATATTTTTAATGTATAACTGTTAACTTTTAATATGTGTTGTGAATAAACTGCTGCAGAATCTTACTTATGCTTTTTTCATATCTCAGAATATTAAAATTCATGGGGGTGCTGCTGAAAATAGAATCATGGACCCTGTGTATATAAAGCTAGGAAAGGTTGTACTGAGCTATTTAATTTACTGGTGTAACTGCTAAAAATATTAAATACAAGGTAGATAAGTACTGAAAACTGAAGAGAGGAGGACGGGGTTGTGGGTGAGGTGGGAGGTTTAGACGGGTGGAAAGCTAGAGGAGATAGGGATGTAAACTAATTTGATTATGTTTTTATTTATTTATTTATTTAATATGTGACACCCCCCCCAGTGTAGTGGTTAACAGAGGGAACCAGAAGAAACAGGGCAAGTTGCCATGCACACGTGTGGTGACTGCAAGCTCAGTGTCAACAGTGTGTTGTTGCTATCATTTGATTCTTTTTTTATCTTATTTTACTTTATTTTTTATGTAGCTGCAAGTACCCAGATCAGACCAAGTAGACAAAGGAAACAAAGGCACACAGGAATAACACAGACCTCTGAGCACAGAGAAGGGCCTGACGCACCAAGAAAGGAGAATGGAAGAATGAAGAAGGCACCGGGAGAAAATTATGTGGAAAAATATTCAGGTAACATGCAAGCTGGAATGGAACTGCTGGAGGAAAGCCAGGGAGAAAGAAAATTGTTGGGGAGGGGGCAAGAAATGGCACAAAATGAGCAACAGAACAGCAGCCATGATAGGAAAGCCCTCTCCTCATTCTGCCCTAATATTGTTTTTTTTTTTTTTTTTTTTAAACAAGGGCCAAACATACCAGTCAAAAGAAAACCAAAACCACAAGGGAAGACCAACAAAGAAAGCTAAAACAACTCAATCAATTTGCCAGACATAAGCACAACCCCACAGTGAGAAGCTTTCTGTCAGAGTGACTATTGTGGTGGGGAGAAGTTTGCTTTGAAAGTGGCTTGAGCCTTTACACAAGTCCCCGAAAAATGGAGTGAAACAGTCTTGTAGAAGCCTCGTTTCTCATTCAAATGTCAGCTCTGTTTTCAGTTTTGAAGGATTTCAGCATTCTGGTGCAAATGTGAGGGCAAACACAGTAAGTATTACACTATTCGTCAGCTAGCCATGTGAAAAAGACATAAATAAAACATAACCATGCAAGATGGCTCTCAAAATCCACCAAAGAAGTCATGCCCACAAGGGGATAAAATCTAGAAATCATGGCAGAAAAACAAAGACCCCTCAAACCTACTACAGCAAAAGCAACTCTGTAACCAGGCAAAATGACTAATAACCACAGGTAAAAAAGCCCACTACCTCCATCTACAAAGTCAACATAAAGATAATTCCAAAAAATTCTGGTCCTCCATTAACTTACTATTACACCCAGGCTCTCAAAGCAATCAATCTCCTGACCCAGACAAATCCCCAGCCGAACTTGCCACCCTCTTCAATTCCTACTTCATTGACACCATAGCTAACCTAACCACCACCTTTCCTACAGTTAGCACCGCCAAGACAGCTAATGACCAAATCATCCCAGAAAACAATCCTACCCTCAACTCCAACCTAAAATTCTCCCCAATACCCACCACCATGATAAAAAAACTTTACTTAACCTAAAGCCCTTTACTCTGGGCCCTGACAATCTACCCCCACACTTTCTGCAGCTAGCTGCAAACTCTATAGCTTATCCCATCAGCATACTCATTAACAGATCAATTACAGAATCACTCATCCCATACATCTGGGAAAAACCTACATTCTCCCCTTATACAAAGGTGGCACCAACACAGACACCATAAACTTTCGACCCATAGCAATTCTCTCATCCCCTCTAAAATATTGGAAAAATGCATCTATACCCAACTCCTCTACCACATTCATGAAAACCAAATTCTGTCACCCACTCAGGATGGTTTCAGACCAGGACACATCACCACTACTGCCCTCCTCTCCTTCTTAGATACAGTTAACCGGGCACAGGATTCTGGCAAAATAGCTACTTCTCTTTTCCTAGACCTCTCCAAAGCTTTTGATACCATTTCCCATGCCATCTCCGCTCCAAACTGTCTACCCTCCACATTTCCCAACCTACCCTTTAATAGTTCAATAGCTATCTCTCCAATAGGCAGCAATCCACCAAATGGCAACAGTCTTACTCTCTCTTCCTAAGTACTTCCACAGGGGTACCCCAAGGCTACATACTTGGTCCTCTCTTATTTAGCATCTTTATTAACAACTTTAACTACACTCTCCCACAATGCTCAGTAATCCAGTATGCTGACAATTCTACAATAATATCCACTGCAAATTCCAGCTCTGAACTCCACAAATCACCCAGAATGCCCTCACCTCTACTGACTTTTGGTTGCTTAACAATCATCTTGCCCTAAATCCGAAAAAAACAAAACTAGTACTTTTTACCCCTAAGAAAACCACTCCCCTAGATTAAAAAACTCTTCACTATAGAAGCCCAAGACAATAACACTATAGAAACTGTCCCACACACTAAACTTTTTCTTCTTCTTCTTTCGGCTTTTCCCAGTTAGGGGTCGCCACAGCGGATCACCTGTCCGCTAATGATTGGCAGTAGTGGTTTTGCGGTGTTGAGTTGCCAGCCCAGCACCCAACCTTCCATGGAAGGCACACACACACTCATGCCTAGGGCCAATTTAGAGTATCCAATCCACCTACAGCATGTCTTTGGGATGTGGGAGGAAACTGCAACACCCAGAGAAAACCCACGAGACCACAGGGAGGACATGCAGACTCCTCACAAAAGGCACCCCAGTCGAGGATCGAACCGGAGAACCTCTTGCTGTGAGGCGACAATGCTAAATGCTGCACCATCGTGGCCGCCTGTCCCACACACTAAACTACTAAGCATTATTATAGACAAAAATATTAACTTTGACCTACACATCCCAGGGTTGGGAGGGTGGCTTAATGGTTAAGGTGTTTGCCATACAAACACAAGGTGCAGGGTTTGAGTCTCACAAGGGATAATTTGGCTAGGCTTAAAATGGCTCACAAGGGCAGTTAGCTTAGTATGAACCTATGAACATAAACAATAACATCATAAAAACACACCAAAAGCTCAGTATGCTGTACAGGCACCAACACTTTCTTAGCCTCTCTGCTAGACAAACCCTTGCAACCACGTTTTTATTGCCCTCTCTCCTTTATGGCACCTCTCTCCTCACTAATATCCAAAATTCTGCAAAATCCAAACTTGAAATGTGTTACAACAGAATAGCCAAATTTGCCACCAAGGCCAAATTCTCATCCCAGCACTGTAACTCACTGAAACAATTAGGCTGGCTGGAACTCCCCCACCATCTCTCATTCATCCATCTAACAATGGTGCACAAAATAATCTACAGACCCACAGACTGTCCTGCTCTGTTGACACTACTCGCCCAATACCAACCCAGCAGGTAACTAAGATCTAAAAATCGTTTAGAAAAGCCCACCTTACCTGCAGGTCAACTCCTCTATTTCTTCACCATCACAAAAGTATGGAACTCACTTCCACCTTCTATAAGGAAACAGAGGCAGCACCACCACCGTCAAACAAATACTGACAAATCATCTGAGCTCTTCCTGGTTATGTACCAGCTCTGTAATCTAAGCCCCTCCTTCTCCTTATATGATAACTAAACTCCTGTGCTTTTTGTTACGCTGACCGATGATATTTTCTCCATAATTATTAGTTTTATCACTTGTTGATGGTACAATAATGCTGAATAATATATCTCTGTTTATACCTCTCTGAATTCATCCTGCAACCAACAAATTTCCTGCTTTTATATATATATTCTGTATATATAACTGCAATCACTGTGTAACACTGTATCTACTTTTGTAAAAATTAATGTTTAGTATTTTCTGTATCTATGTTCTTGTTGGAGCTTTTCTCCCTGGGCCTCCACTGAAAATGGGCTCTTTTAGGTCAAGTGGACTTCCCGGTAAACAAATGCAATAAATAAATAAATAAATTCTGACAGCAGCAGGGATATTAATATGTGTTGTCTCTTCAGATGTTCAGGATAGCAGCAGTAGTAGTAGAAAGACACAGGATAAGACTGAATTCATTAAGAAAAACACAATGCATATGAAATACACCAAAGTGGGGAATATCAAGAAGGCGACAGATTCTCCACCCAAAAAGCAAGTTCTAAGTAGTAATAGTACTTGTTTTGCATGCTTTTTGCTTCCCTCTCCTCCCAAAAAAGCTGATCATTAACCCATTTATTCCCAGTAGGCAAGAAGTAATTGCAGGTGCTTTCATTTATGTAGCCCGTCAGTGGTTTTCCTATTATGACCTAACCCCACCCCTCAGAGGCTGCTGCGGGTACCCATGTTACCATAACAGGTTGTACTGTGACCTTCCCCTCCATATGAATGCCTTCACCCACTTACTAATTAGGACTGTACTTGTTAGCAGCTCAACCTAGACTAGTATTGTACTGGACATATTCAATTTATACACCTCTGAAGTAGGTGGTTGTAAAACACAAGAGCAAAAGAATGTTTTTCCAAGATTTCACATTGTAAGGCAGGAATCCAAGCCAGCAGGCAGATATTTGGACTGCATGGATTGAGGCTAGTCTATCAGATGTAAACAAATCAGTTAAAAGGCAGCTTTATATATACTTTGTCACTGTCTTTTAAAGAGAGTGATACGGATCTTCTGTTTTCATTAAAACAGAGGAGACTGGAAAACTTAACTTATATAGCATTGGCATTGTAACCCAAAGTAACAAAATACCTGCTGTGTATTTAGCGCATTCTAGCACTAAATATTAAATGCATGAGCGCATATCTTCACAAGTGAGAATCATGGTTTCCAACAAACAACAAACCAACTATTAGTCACAACTGGCTGATCACTTAATTCCCTACAATTTCTTTTTTTAATTTTCCTGGGGGGAGGGGGTAGAGACTGACATGTAGCGAACTTTCCTTCCTACACCCAATACTCAGTTACAGAAAACCAATACATGCAGAAAAAAGAAAGAAGTCTGATTTTGATATCTCCATTGAAAGAGTTTACAAAGATGAAGATATTCTACAACCAGCAGATCACCAATTTCTCTCCCCCAACAGCAGATGAGCCAGTATATGCAGTTCATTCCCAGCCCTTTTCCTGCCTGGCTCTTCCGTCATTCAAACTGCTAATCAGTCTGTGGTTGTCAAGGTTGTCATCAGGGCTTTCTCTCTACATGTGACAGAGCCAGGCCCATGTAAGATTTCTTAAAAGAAGAAGAAAATGCAAATTTGTAGGTTTATGATCAGTAAGCAATAATAAACAGTAAAGCTATAAAGAGGGTTATATGTCAGATATCAGGCTTGTGTAAATGGAAGAACAAAAGTAGTTGTTTCTAAACGTGTCTTAAGAAAAGAAGTACAGAATTTCAGAAGGGAGGGTAGCCATATTGAAAGGTCTCTACTAGAGCATGTATTTCTCTAAGTATTTTTAGGAGACATTGCTGTAAAGAGTGCCTAACCCATGTATGAAAGTAGGAATGAATAATACCTACTGTAAAGTGACATGTGTCTGCAGACTATTTTATAGGCCATCCTTAGCTGTAGGCTACTAAACTTGTTTAAGAGGCTGGGCTGTGATATATACTGGGATATAGGATCTCATTTGTCTAGATATAGTAAGGCCTTTAAGCATCGCTCCATCTCAGCTTAGTCAGTAACTGTGGCTGCAGATCTCCCTCATCTTGAACTTTGACCTTAGGCAAGAGTCTCAACTTTCACAAGAAAACCAGCCTCCACCATACAAAACTTGGGCTATGCTATGTAAAGGCTCCAGGGCCATTAGCCTAGTACAAACCTATGTAAGCATGAAAACATGAGGTCTTGTTACAACATTTCACCTATGAGAGGACCCTCCTTGGTGGGATTATAACTGGATTCATCCTCTCTTCAATTGAAATGTGTCTTTTTTCTATGAAGATGCACGTGTCCTATGCAGGTATATGCTGTGACATCACATGCCATACTAGAACATTTTGTCTAGCACATGATCCTGCCACTTCATCACACAGACACTAAGTGAGAACACTTCCAGTAAATAAAAAATATATAGAGATCTGACACATGGAATGTTAACAACTAGTACGCAAGTATGTTTTTTCCAACTTACAGGGAGCTTTAACAGTCATGGCTGGATGAAGGGGACATTCAAGTACAGTGAAAGATGGGAAGGTTTCCTCCATGCACAAATTATATGGTAAGAACATATTATGTCTAACATAGAAGGCCCTCCCTGGTGGTTCTAAGACTAGAATGAATCCTAAGAACTAAATCAAGGATGGAAAGAGCAAAGGACACCAAAAAAAGGTAAAATAATCAGAAAGTTGAGCACTGACATACTGAGGTTCTAGTAGGCCTAATTAAGGAGGGTGGCCTAATGGTTAAGGTGTTTGCCTTACAAACACAAGGTGCAGGGTTTGAGTCTCACAAGGGATAATTGGCTAGGCTTACAATGGCCCACAAGGGCAGTTAAGCTTAGTACTAATCTATGAATCTATGAAAGGGTGAGACAATAATGTCTGGTGAAGATGTTGCACAACCACTGAAAGGGCCATAGTGGAAGGATGGTAGGGAGAGATTGACATCTCTCACATCCTGCAGGGAGGGAGTTAGCCAAAGTTTGCTCCGTAAATGCTGCACTTCTTAGTTAGGAGATTGCTCATGTATACAAGTGTGCATGTACCTCCTGAAGACAGCAATCACAGAACCCACAAGGCTACTGCAGAATGGTGGAAGTCAACACACACCCCTGCAGCAGCATCATTCTGCACCAGCCTTCTTTAGCTCCTCAGCAGCCCTGAATGTCAGTCAAATTAAACTCAGGGGTGGCTAAGGCTGGGACAGTAGTCCCAGAGAATGAAGAGAGAAGAGGAAGTCAGCAGCTGATGGCCAGTTACAGGGAAGAAAAAAAGTAACCGTCTGAAATCCTGGGACGCGCTAAAGCAAGTCCTGCAACATGGAGACCGAATGGCGAAAAAAAGGACATTCATATACTAAGGCTGAGGTGACCATTTCTTGAAGTAATCCCTTTTTGCTGAAGTATGGTGAACTTGGAGTTGGTATATATAAGTTTAGGGGGGTGCAGGGGAGGATTGCCCCCCCGCGCAAAAAAAACATGTTTAAAGGAGAAGAGCAATCTTTGAAATTCACTCTTCTACTGAGTTTTTAGTCTTTTTTTCCAGCTTGTCAGCACTCCGCATTTTGAGTACTGACATTTCAATAGGGAGTCAGAAAAAATGCTTGGTGATGATGTGAATTAAGGACCATGTGGCTGTAGAACAAAATTCTGTAATGAAGACATTCTTGTAAGGAGAACTGAAAGTAGCCAGATTTATACAATGTGGCCTTTGGCACAGCATTTTCCACTGAGTAGTTGGTAGGTCATTTGATGGCAAATGATGCTGCAGCTTGCAATTTACTCTCAAAAGGCTTGCTTGATGACTGCCAGATCTTCCTTCCTGGAGCAAAAGAGATTAATGATTAACCCATCTTCCTGAACTCATGCTCCTCTTTCAGGCACAACCTGAACTGACAGTGCACATCCAGGGTGTCAATGCTTCTTTCTTCTCTGGTTTCCAGCCTAGAAAGAAACAGGCAGATGAATGGACTAGTCGAGGAACAATTTGAAAACCACTTCTGGAAGGACATGTGGGTTACCCTAAGAGACATCTGATTCTTGTAAAAGTCTAGACAGGGTCCCCAATGTGAGGACCTACAGCTCCAAGATGATGGCAACAGGGGTGATGGTCACCTAGAAAAGCATTGTTCAAGATAATAATGTCAATATTTTTGAACCCACTGGCTCAGATGGGAATGGAGCAAGCCTGTCAATCATGAAGTTAAAACCAGGGAATGGATGGTTTCTTCAAAGGTTCATGAAGATTGAAGAACTCCTTTAAAGAACAGCTTGATCACCTGGCAATTAACCACAATCCTGGTCATCACAAGGCCACATGGTGCAAAAAGAGAGGGCACATGAAACTTCACTGTACAATAACTAAGGCCTGAGTCATACGGGTTCCTGAAATAGGTCAGGGTCACACGTAAGTTGACTGACTGGGCATTTTTGAGTATTATCCTATTAAAAAAAGTTTTCAACTAGGCAGAGTACATCTACCAAGCAAAAATCTTCCTGATAGACTCAGTCCCTTCTAAGACTTCAGTGAAGGAGTTCATCAAGATCATTAGAATTAAAGAAGTATTCTGACCCTGAGGTGGTCCTGGTACTCGCTGCTGCTGAAAGGTTATTGCATCATCAGTGAGAAACCAAACACTTGTTAGCCTTCAGGCAGTTTTGGTCTTTCTTTTCTACATTTTGGTATAATGGGTAGAATCAGGAGGAAGGTGGGAAGGTATACAGGAATCATCCTTGCTAGGATGTGGAAGACATACTAACCAAGAACTACTACTTTCCATGACACACTAAGTAAAGCAAACAAAAGGATAACTATGCTGTCATGAAAAGGTCGATCAGTGAAGTATTCCATAAAACATCCAAATGTTTGTTAGAATACTTCATAAACATGCATGCTGTGGATGACCTTCTAGCCACCAACCAATGTTTATTCAGGCTGCCTTCTAGAAAGAATATATACTGCTTAACACGCAATGCCTTGGCCAGCCACTATATTTAAATCTATACATACTGTATGCTACATCCCTCTTTTTCTAGTTATAAAAATATACATTTTATTCACAACTTATGAAAAAGCATGTGTTACATTGCACTGATCATTATAAATTTACTTTAATTTGCTTTGGTGAGGCTCGAACCATGAATGACTACATGCAAGGTGTACTCTATAACTGCTACACTATTGCACTATTATCATTATGATTATTATTATTATTATTAATTATTATTTACTTTATTTGCACAGTAAGTATGTGACTTTTAGAACAAATGAAACCATTTACATCACATTGTGCAACTTTTTCAGTCTTGTATAACAATGTCCTCTTGGACGGACAATGCATCTCAGAATTTAATAGGGCAGATATTTTTTCAACAGCTTTATTTATTTGATATATTATTGATTTGCAATGTGTTCATATATCTTAACAACAATGTAAAAAAAGACTCATTAACAATTTCCATTATCTGTTTTTGTATAAAGCATATTCACTGTGTATCACATCAAACATAATCAAAGTCAACAAAAAAGACAAAACAGTAAATAACAATTTAAATGAAATTTCAATTTTCTAACACAACTAAACTTATTACATCACATCTTTGCACATAGTGCATTTATCTCCCACAACCCCTATACATTACAATATGTGAAGACATATAAAAGAGTAGATAAGAATTATTTCCATTGATTCATGTCTAATTTTAAATGAGTCCATCTCTGCAATCCTGAATGTAACATTTGGAAATAACCCCAGAAATCTTCTGTGAAGGTTTTCCAATTTTGAAGACAGATGCTAAAAAAAAGCTTTGATAGCACTAAGCCAAGTAACCCTTGTAATATTTAAACTCAAAGGTGTATAAAAAGGCCAAACAACAGGACATACAATCAACAGGGTGACATAATGAAGGGCATAGGTCTCATTGTACTGAATTATTATTATTAATAATAATAATAATTACTAGGTATTAAAAAAAGAAGTACATTCTTTAGCAGATTTATTAAAATGTTTGTATTTATTTTTAAGTCTAATTGCAGCAGTCATTTGGTCTAAGGGATTTAGCCAGTCTTTGTCTGGTTTAGGATACACCATTAACCTTTCTCTATTAGAATGTTCCAAAAAACTATCCTGCTGCTCCCCAGCATTACATACTTCTAATAAAATAGTTGCCAGATCATTTTTAAGGCTTTATAGAAATTTAATGTTAGGCCATCAGTGTCTAGCACTTGCCCCACAGTAAATATCAATGACTCATTTTATTTCCATTTTAATTTCTCCCTGTGATTTGGGTATCTAATACCATGACAGGAATAGAACCCATTTCTAGGGCAGGGTACAATTAGAGTTCAAGAAATTAGTATTGTTACAGTCTTTAATGTTTGTCACATCTCAGCACCTGCAATGTGCCCAGAACTGTTTCTTTCCGCAGTTCATACAAGGTTACATATATTGGTAGCATATTCAAGTAAGACTAAATTCTTTTTTATTGGTCCTGTTGCTCTTGTCTGTATATCTTTTTTCCACATTTCTATTGTTTCTGCTTGCAAATCCTGGTGTTTTATGACTTTGTAACTCTCTATATGTAAGACACTATATGTATTTATTTACTTATTTATTATGTATTGTCATTTGTTTACTGGGTTAGTCTGAGTGTACCTAAAAAGACCCTTTTTCAGTGGAGGCTGAGGGAGAAAAAGCACCACTACAAATATACAATTTACAATTAATGATTATATGTGGTGAGATAGATATAAAACAATACAGTCATAAAAGATAACAGTACAAGGTATAAAAGACAGAGATACGTATTACATAATGCTCTACAATACATTTTTAAAACAGCAATGTAATATGATATAACTTTGTGATATTATCTTATAACACTGAAATGATGGAGCTATAATTATACAATAAAAAATGAGTTGTATAAAATATAATATGAAAAAATAAAAGGAGTATCCTATAAAATATAGAAAGTTTTGAAAACAAGTAAGATGGAGGTTGGTAGGCTGACAGTAGCAAAAGAGGAAGTGAAGTAAGACAGGTAAGGAAACATAAGCTAAAGAAGTAAAGATAAGCAGTGGCGGCTGGTGACTTCAAATCAAAGGGGGGGCTGCAGGAGATAGCTGAATGGGTGGGGTCAATGGGAAGGGGTGCGGCCAACTAGAAAGGGGGAGGAGCTATGCTCAAAACCACAAAAACTAACTTTAATTAAATATGCTGCCCTGGGTGCCAAACCCTCATTATGAGAGTACAATCAAGACAAATGAAGTGTAAAAGAATAAAAATATTTCAATGCATTGGCTGCATGATAGCTTACTTAATATCTAGATGGAAACGAAAAGGTTGTGAGGCAAGAAAAAATAAATTACTTTTTAAATACATTACTGGAATGCCAGTCAAAATCAAGTATAAGAAAAACAAGCAGCACTCAACTCAAACCACTTCTCCTTGCACTGCAGTTCTAATTATAATTTATATTCAGCCAAGTAACATGCTGAAAGTAGCAATCTCTGTGATGCCCCCACTTGTAAAAATGTTTCTTATCCAAAAAAGACCTGCTGCCTGACAACTATCTACTTGTTTCATGGGGAAAACATGATCAAAGTAAAAATGAAAAGCAAACAAGAAACAAGCTCAAGATACATTGCTTAAAGGATTACTGTACAGGTTATGGACCACACATGAATGGCATTCTGTTTAGTTTATGGGTAAAGCCCTCAGAGATCACTGGAAGTCTCCAACAAGTGTAATGAGCTTCTTAAAATAATGTAATCCTGTCCTTTATTACAAATACTGTCATATGCATTTCAATACCCAACGCTTATACATTATCTAGTTAAGTATTCTCTGCATGGCAACAACAGAAAGGCTTCAATGTTGGCAATTCTTTAACAGTATGCTTATTAAAGCTTACTTGCATGTTATGATCTCAGATAAGCTTACCTGATGGTCATTAAAGCATTGCTACTTAAAACACAGAGCAACAGGCACTTTGAGTAATAAGCATAAATCAACAGTACAAAAATATGACAGAAACCAGACCATTCTGCAAAATCAAGAACAGATGAAAAGCCACTGTAGTACTTGTGTTTACCTTGGATGGGGGGATACCCTTCACATTTACACTGCATAACTGCTCCTTGCCTTGCTTGGACACATCCAGAGTCACTACATGGGGGAGTGGGGTGCAACAAGTATGTCACAATTTGAAATGTCTCCGGTTAATGGTGATGGCCCTGACACATTTGTCATACCTCTCACCCTCACAGCAAGAAATCTGGGCAAAGCCATATATAGAAGTGGACAAAAAGGCAAACACACAAACTAGGAATCAAAAGCACCAAAGGCTTAGCAGATTACTTGAAACAAACAATTTATTGAGTTAAAACAAACTGTGTTTTTCCTTCTTCAGACAAGGTACTACCATTTTGCAAAGCTTATAAATGACACATACAATGCCAATTAACTGATTGTTGAAACTAATTGAATAGTTTTAAAGTGACAGATACAATTCAGTAGATTTTAAAAGCCAATAACTATCAATTGAACCAACATATAAGAATAGTGATGCTGTGTGTGAATATTAAAAACAATTAATAACATTTTTGTTAAACAAATCCAATAAAAATACTTATTAGACCATTAAAAACAAATCTTCCATGACACTAATACTTTGACTAAACTGAAGGCTCACATGTAAAACCAGTAAAACTATTATCTGTTTAAAGCCAACTTCTTTAGAAAACATTTTATAGAGACCATTTCATTTAACCCTGGGGGTAAATAAGCAGCAGTAGAAATTTGCCATTTGAGTTCATCAATTTCTAGATTAATCTGCCAAGGCCCTCCTCTAATGTCTGTATTAATTTGTTTTAACACAGAGAACTTAAAAGCATGGTCTGGAAAATCTGCGATGTGCCTAGCCAAAGCATTGTTTGTGTCCCTTTTGTTAACAGCATAAATGTGCTCATAAATGCGTGTCCTGAGCTTTCTTTCGGTCTTCCCGATATAGAAAGCTTTACAGGCCACTTGGCACAATAAACCACTCCCTTAGATTCACACGAAAATCTACCATTAGGTTTATATACCCTCTCCCTTATTTCAAAATGGTGATTCGTGTTGAACACTGTTGACACCTCCCGCATTTAACCATGCCTTTACTAGCACTGGGGTGTGAGTTAATGGAATATTGCAGCAACTGTTTCAAGTTCTGCCCCCTTCTAAAGGTAATCTTGGGTTTATTACCAAAAAGTTTAAATAGGGAGGGGTCCTCCATAATGAGGGCCCAGTTCTTATAAAGAGTTTGTCTAATAAAAGAATGGTTAAGGTTGTAGGTAACAACAAAACTTGTGTGGTGGCAGTCTTTGGTGTTACATAAAGAAACAACCCTCTGGTGAATGGGAGAGAAGTCCTCAGCCAAAGCTTGAGTTGTACCTAAAAAGGGTGTAAAATAGCCAATCTGCCTTTTAGTAATGACCTCGGAGGAGATACCAGAAACTAGGCTCAGAGGTATCCTCTCTTAAGAAACATACGTTCAAGCTTAGAACATTCATCCGTGAAATCTCTCTCATCGGAGATCATCTGCCCTGACTAACTGCCCTTAACCACTGCTCCCTTTTGGTGGTAGGGGTGGCAGCTAGAAAAATGAAGGAAACAGTTGGAATAAGTGGGCTTCCTATAGATGGTACTTTTAAATCTTTTTCTACCTACATCCTTATGCAGACTAATGTCAAGAAAATTAATACATTCATTTTGTAGGTTGAATGTAAACTCCAAAAAATTAGTTGAAGCTGAAATCAATTCAATAAATTCTTGAACACCTTCCCCTTTCCACAAAATGAACATATCATCTTGGTACCTTGTGTACCATGCTATGTTTTCTTTAAACACAGCCGTTTTAAAGAGGAAGGTGGTCTCCCAATGAGCCATTATGCAGTTGGCAAAACTGCCACCACAGGGGGACGAACTTTTTATTGAAAAGGCTATTGACTTAGAGTTGTTCCATTTTCTGACTATGCCAGCCCCCAGAATGGCATCCCTATTTGGCATTCCTAAAATCCATAAGCAGATTATTGACCTTTTAGACCCATTGTGGTCCATTTCTTATGGTTGTGCCAAGTATGTGGACAGCATCCTAAGGCCCCTAGTTGAGCTCCAAATTTGCAAGGACTCTTGGAGTTTTTAACCCATCTTGCGACCATCCCTTTCAAGGAAGATTACAAAATGTTGACAGTAGGAACTCTACACAGTGATTCCCCAGGATTTGGGGATTGAGTGGATTAGGGATTTTATGTCTGCAAGGAAATCGACAATAATACCATTTATGTCGTCACCTCCTTGTTAGATTTAGTGTTGAGTAACAACTTTATGTGGCTTGAGGGGAGATCTTCTTGCAAAAATCAGGGGTGGCGATGGGATCCCCCTGTGGTGGCAGTTTTGCCAACTGCATAATGGCTCATTGGGAGACCACCTTCCTCTTTAAAACGGCTGTGTTTAAAGAAAACATAGCATGGTACACAAGGTACCAAGATGATATGTTCATTTTGTGGAAAGGGCCGACTGAAGGTGTTCAAGAATTTATTGAATTGATTTCAGCTTCAACTAATTTTTGGAGTTTACATTCAACCTACAAAATGAATGTATTAATTTTCTTGACATTAGTCTGCATAAGGATGTGGGTAGAAAAAGATTTAAAAGTACCATCTATAGGAAGCCCACTTATTCCAACTGTTTCCTTCATTTTCTAGCTGCCACCTACCACCAAAGAGAGCAGTGGTTAAAATGATCTCCAATGAGAGAGATTTCACGGATGAATGTTCTAAGCTTGAACGTATGTTTCTTAAGAGGATACCCTCTGAGTTTCTGGTATCTCCTCCGAGGTCATTACTAAAAGGCAGATTGGCTATTTTACACGGTACAACTCAAGCTTTGGCTGAGGACTTCTCTCCCATTCACCAGAGGGTTGATTCTTTATGTAACACCAAAGACTGCCACCACACAAGTTTTGTTGTTGCCTACAACCTTAACCATTCTTTTATTACACAAACTCTTTATAAGAACTGGGCCCTCATTATGGAGGACCCTATTTAAACTTTTGGTAATAAACCCAAGATTACCAGAACTTGAAACAGTTGCTGCAATATTCCATTAACTCACACCCCAGTGCTAGTAAAGGCATGGTTAAAAATCACCATTTTGAAATAAGGAGAGGGTATATAAACCTAATGGTAGATTTCGTGTGAATCTAAGTTTATTGTGCCAAGTGCCAGGCCTGTAAAGCTTTCTATATTGGGAAGCTCAGGACACGCATTTATGAGCACATTTATGCTGTTAACAAAGGGACACAAACAATGCTTTGCAGATTTTCCAGACCATGCTTTTAAGTTCTCTGTGTTAAAACAAATTAATACAGACATTAGAGGAGGAGATTAATCTAGAAATTGATGAACTTAAATGGTAAATTTCTACTGCTGCTTATTTACCCCAGGGTTAAATGAAATGGTCTCTATAAAATGTTTTCTAAAGAAGTTGGCTTTAAACAGATAATAGTTTTACTGGTTTTACATGTGAGCCTTCAGTTTAGTCAAAGTATTAGTGTCATGGAAGATTTGTTTTTAATTGTCTAATAAGTATTTTTATTGGATTTGTTTAACAAAAATGTTATTAATTGTTTTAATATTCACACACAGCATCACTATTCTTATATGTTGGTTCAATTGATAGTTAGGACTCTGTGACTCAAGTGTAGGCTTTTAAAATCTACTGAATTGTATCTGTCACTTTAAAACTATTCAATTAGTTTCAACAATCAGTTAATTGGCATTGTATGTGTCATTTATAAGCTTTGCAAAATGGTAGTACCTTGTCTGAAGAAGGAAAAACACAGTTTGTTTCCGAAAGCGCTAACTCAATAAATTGTTTGTTTCAAGTAATCTGCTAAGCCTTTGGTGCTTTTGATTCCATATATAGAAGTGGGACAAAGGCCCAAAAATAAGGACAATTTTTAAATATTGCTCTTATAAACTAAGAAAGATAATAGAATAGTAGGTCTTGCATCAGTATGAATTTTCTGAAGGATATGAAATCTGAAACTCAAATGTCTGTCATTATTTTCTAACTTCAGTCTTCAATGATTTACCACTAATTTGCCAAAAAAAACACAATTTTATGAAAAATGG
Source organism: Protopterus annectens (assembly GCF_019279795.1). NCBI lineage: Eukaryota > Metazoa > Chordata > Ceratodontiformes > Protopteridae > Protopterus > Protopterus annectens. The sequence goes on from NC_056739.1 coordinate 1,136,348,562, forward strand.
ACCAAAATGTGATGCAAAAGTATAAAATAGCCACACAATACAGCTGGGAACCTGTCAAAGAAGGGACACTTTTTTAATATTAGTACTGCTAACTTGAGCAACTGACAAAATAAAAGAATCTACATGCATTTCTGAAATAAAAGTAATCTATAACTCTGATTATTACAGTTATTTCTTAATTGTAAACTCTCCATGTTTTCTTCCCCTAATAATCCCTCTGCAAAATAGCAATTTTGTAAGAGCAACATTTTGAGCCAAATTCAGGGATAGTTGAGAGGTTTGGCTATGCCTAATTCTATAAAGCAATTTATTTGCATGTACCTCTCAACCTGTTAATGCAATAAATCTGGACAAGGCCAAATATACTGGGGGAACATATAAACAGTACTAAAATTTGCTCTTGTATAAACTGAGACAGTAGCTAGAATAACAGGTCTTACTTTAGCATGCATTTTTCTGAAGGTTATGAAGTCTGAAACTCAGTGTGTCATTATTTAGTGACTTAATTCCTAAATGATTTCCCAGAAAACCACAAATTTTATGAGGAACAAACCAAAAATAAGAAGCAAAAATCTACTCATTCTGTGAAAATCTGGACAGTTGGGAGGTATAGTTCAGCTGGGGCTGTCTTTGAGTTTGCCACCTTCCCCCTCACAAAATCATGGTCGAATGGAGCCCTTCCCCCTATAGCCATTCCAATGATCCATTACTTGGCTATTTCACTCCATTTACCATAAACACTAATGTGCATACTGCTTTACTTCTATGATGATTTGGATTTCATTTGAAAGTTTTATTTTGCATTTTACAGCACAAACACTAAGACATCTGCTAAACAAAGCAATGCAGTCTCACAATGAAAACAGGCTTAGCATTAAAAACTTCTCTGCCCTTGAAACTCACATTCAATGAAACAGCATTGAAACCCACATTCAAAGAAAATACATTTTGCCAGTGGCAGATAAACATTAACTTTGGGCTGTTTTCAAATCATAGGCCCCTTGCAGATGAAACATACATGTGCTCTTTGATACACCTTCCTGATTGTACTAAATTATATTCCTTGTACAATACAGTACAGTTGTTAGATGTCATTTTAAATTTATTGTTTTGAACATTTTTCCAGTAAACAATGAAACAAAATGCATGCACCAATGACAAAACTACCCAATTCAGAACATTTCCATCATAAAAGTCTACTCAACCTTCTACAGTCCACCAGTATCAGTAAATATGCACAATCTCTGAAGTAGTAAAAGCCATCTAAATAATTCCACATTAAAGAAATCTGTAACAATGAAGAGGTTGCTGCTAGCAAACAACTTTATATGTCATTGTTTATTCATCTACAAATAAAGTGCCTGTTGCCCATGAGGAAGAAATTGACTATGTTGCATGCATTAAAGAAAAAATAAGCTAGTAATATCGCAATAGGGAATGTATGGCAAACTGATAACAGGTTCATAGTTGCTACTCTAGGTATCTTTGCCAAAAAGGACTGCAGCATCCACCCACTTTACAACACAATACAGTATCAGCAATGCATCTATCTACTGTGGGAGTAGAACCCACAGCCTTCTGCATCAAAAGCAAGTACACTACCTGTTGTGCTATTAACAATGCAAGCAGACGCAGAATAAACAGCACTAAAGTTTTGTTCCCCTGCAGCTCTCAGCTCCTTTTAAAATCTACTTGACACGCAGTTGTATCTCTGAACTTTGCAGCACAAGAAATCTGGAAGAAGCCGAAATGTATTTGGTGGGGGGGGACAAAATCCCAAAAACCAGGGACACATTTTAAACATTGCTTGTATAATGTTGGAAAGTTGCTAGAATAAAATGCTGTGTTACCACCATACATTTCACTGCCACGTCTTTAACCCAGGGGACCCTGTGCAAAACAGTCAGAGAAACATACCACTATGCCAAATCAGCTGTTTTGTGAAAGAGAGGATGACGAACTTAAATGGCTACCATTTAGTGAATTCAGTTCTCACTATAGCTCTTAACCTCTTAGCAAAAAACATGTGGACAAAGCCAGTAATGGGGGGGGAATACAGCCCCCAAACATTCAATGAGTTCAGTTCTCACCATAGATAACTCTCAACCTTAGCACAAAATACCTGGACAAAGCCAATAATGGGGGAATACAGTCCCAAAAATAGGGACAAATTTCAAATATCCATGTTATAAACTTAGACAGCTGCTAGAACAGTTTTGTGTTACCATGTACTTTCTGAAGAATATGAAGTCTGAAATTCAAATGCCTGTTATTTTTAAACATTTAACCAGGAAACTAGTTTGACTTGGAACAAAAGACAATTTTCAGCAGAGCAGGGAGAAATGCCAGACACATCTTTGTAAGATGGGAGGACATGCAGACACCACACAGAAGGCACCCCAGCCAAGAATCAAACCAGAGAACCTGTAGCTGTTAGGCAGCAATGCTACCAGTGCACCACTGCACTACAGACTTTGCGAGGAAAAATGTAGATACACCACATATTTTATGAGGAACAGAACAAATAGGAGGCAAACATCTGCAATTTTTTTTAGAAATGGTGGTGGATAGGGAATTCAGGTCCTTGCCACCTGCATCCAAGGTACAGGGTTCAAGCCTAAGTATCTCTACCCACCACCATTTGTTCTCTCTAGCCACCAGTATATAGTAACTGAGGCATTACACACACACACACACACACACACACACACACACACACACACACACACACACACACACACACACACACACACACACACCCTTTGTCCAGTAAATGTCCTAGTTACGAAGCCTTCACCTACCTGTTCACTTCAGCCAGCTACCTCCGTTTCATGAACGAAGCAAGTCCACAATCCAGAGAGCAACCAAACACCTACCTGAAGCAGTAATCCATGAATGAAGCCAAGCCCGCACAATGAACGTCCCGCAAGAGCAGCAGCAGCTCACCCCTCATTGGTTCTGCCTGCAGCCGAAGCAGTCTGGAGGACCGCACAGATTCTTGGGTATCTCACAGCAATGATTGCTGGGTACCTCTTTGTCTCTATCTGGACTACTGATAAAGGCAGTCTGAGTTCTGCTAATGCCTCTGTGCATGCGCAGAGGAGTCGGGACGCGTGATTTTTTTTTTTTTTCGTTTTTGTTTTCCAGTTTTAAAGATTTTTCTTTTGTAATTTCTAGGTAGGAGGGTTGCAGTCCGGCAGCCCGATAGCATGAGCCGCCCCTGAAGATAAGTGAAGAAAATACTGAGAGGGGAAAAGTAAAAAAAAAATGCATGTTACAGATAATGAATGTTACAAGTCAGAAGTGGAGAAGAATGACTCATAGTAGAGTGTATCAGGATGTATTGTGAAAAAAGTAGAGAGGTGAAAAGACCAGCGCGGGATGAGGAAATGGAAAGTTAAAGTCACATGATGTATGGCCTTAGATTTCATTGAAGGTAGCAATGTGTGAGTTCTAAGTCTTAGGATGGTTTAAACCACGTTGGTTTAAGCAGGAGATGAGCAGGAGCATGACCGCTTACTCAACATATACTGCTTTAGGGGAGTTTTAAATGAGTTTAGGCTGTTGATTTTGTTTCACAGATAGAGGAATTGAGTTCCATGCTTTTGAACCACAATTTTAGAAAAAGAGAGTTACCTGCTGAGATATAGAATTTAGAAACAGAACACAAGGACTTGTCCTCAGCTCTAATCTCTATGTTTGAATAGTAAGGTTGGATAACAGATTGTAGAGCAGAACATTTACCTAGTTGATATAAATGTTTGTAGGTTACTAGCAATTGTGTCAATGTTAGATGCTGTGGGAGCTCTAACCAGTTAAGATGTTTTAGTGATAGAAAGTGGTGAGTTTTGACTGATGTTAGCTGCAAGTCTAGCGCCATTGTTAAAGCACTATTCCATTTTGAGTAGTAATGTAGTTTGAAGATTGATACATATTAGGGAGGCATATAGGAGGGATGACAGCGGGAAGGATGTGGCTATATGTTTTCTTGCTCTGTTAGTAAGATAGGCCCGCAGATTTAATACACTCTGTGTAGGAATAGCGTTATTCCTACGTGGCGTGAACAGTGTCCATGTCTGCATCTCCCTCTCGGCAGCACGCCTTGCATGTTAATGAAGGCGTGTTATTGAGGGACAGCTGTGTACATGGATACTGAATGAGTGCTACGGGGTGTGTTACAGTGCTTGCAGATCTGTAACATGCCCCCTGCACTCTCAAAGGGCCGTACAACACTAAAGCAATAAATAAAGTGTCCTTGGATACTTATGTAATAAGATAAAGTATAATGTCATGTAGGGGGTGTGTTACAGTATCCATAACACACACCCTGCATTGTCAAAGTGCCGTATGGCATAAAATTATTCCAATAAAGTGTCCTTGTACACTTTTTCATAAGTAAATGTAGATATGTCACAGTGGGTGTGTAACAGTCTCCACAAAACACCCCCTGCACTTTCAAAGTGCAGTACGGCACTAAAATGCATAATATTTGTGTGTTCCTAGCCATTCTGAAAATGTAGCTCTAGGGGGTGTGTTACAATGACTGTAACACACCCTCTGTACTGTCAGAGTACCATACGGCATGGTAATTAAATGTTATGTCCCCTATGTATTGGTTAATTTTTTTTATTTCTTTTTCTTTAAAGTTTAAGTGTAGCTGAGCGGGTTTGAGTGACGTGACGCTTTGCTCAGCAGTGGTTAAAAGTATCAAGAAGCTATATAGAAATGAATAGCTGAAATCTTCACAGCCAAGTTAGCTGAGTGGTTAGAGTTACAGCTTCATGTGCAGTAGGTGCATGGTTTGAATACCCAAACAGACCATTCAGCTTTTACATGTAAAATCCTTTTTTATATTAATTTCTATTTTATTTATTTATGTAGTTACTGATATTTGTTAACCAGGGTTATATAGCTGCTCCAGAATCCCAGTGTCAGTGGAGACATGAGCTGAAAACCACCTTTTAGACACAAGTGTCTGATACAGTACAGTCATACCCCAAGTTAACGTAATGAAAGCACAGAGGGAGGTCATGTAAAGTAAAATACATACACTTAATAATAATGTATCAATAATGAGTAATTAATATCCAATTTTTATATTTTTTAATGAAAATTTTTATTTGCCCTTAGCTCAGTTTTGCTAAGGACTGCTAAGCCAAGCCAAGCAATGCTTAAACAGGATCTGTCTGAGCAATACTTAGCAACACTTAGCTCCACTTAGCCGGTTGGAGCATTGTTAAGCAGTCCCATTCTAAGCAATCTTCAAATGAGCTAAGCGGACTTATACACCATAAAGCACTGCAAACCATTTGCCACTTTAAGCACTGCTCAACTCAGCTTAACTGGTTTGCACACTGCTCAGCTTTACTCAGCATTTTTAAAAATGTTCCGATGGTGGCAAAAGGCAGGAAAATGGCCTTATTTAAACCACAGAGGTGGGAATACAGGCAGAACCTGTTAGAGTTTGATCCATGCAGGAACAATGGCAGTTGTTGGAGAGGGAGCATGCTTTTGGGTGCAGTGCTGGGGCATGTTGGAGTCAGCTGGGCTCCTTGGTAAAAACCATGATGACAGACTGCTGCAGGGCCAGAACCAGGGCTCAGAATACAAGTCTGAGGCCTGGGACCATCAGCCACGTGAGCTCACCAATGCCACTGGAATCCTCCATACTGGTGAGCATGTCCATTATCATTATGATGACCTGAAGTGGAGGAAGGGGGCACTCTTGGCCCAGTGGATCAAAGATGCTTGGGCCTGGAATGCCCCAGAAGTTTGTAAGTATATCAATTGTTGATTTATCAAATTGTATGAATATCTGCTAGTCAGGAATGCATGATGTGTTTTCCCCCCATAGCTGCAGAGGAGAGGTCTCATGACATTGAGGCCCACGCTGGACATCTGACGAGGCTGTGCTGGCAGTATGGTGAGTACAGATCTATCTTGCAATATATAGTACAATAAATAAGAAAGCATAATTGTCTATTGCCATGTGTTCTGAGTATAATGTATAAATGTGTTGCTAGGCCAACATTGATATAAGTGACTAATGCCAGGTACTGTGAAATACAGATGAAGGCAGCAAACAAGCTACTATTGATGAAAGAAAGCCAATACTGTAGTAATACTATGTAGGAATGAATCTGGTAATAAAGTACACTGTGATTGCTACTGTGAATGTAATAAATGACATTCATTCATCATCTACAGGATATGCAGTACAACTGAATTTAGAATTTTGAATGTATTAAACCACTGTGTTATGTCACCCTCAATAAATGTATTTCCACAAACTGTTGTGTTTAATCTGGTCTGTTGCTGCAGCAATACAATTGTACAGCTGCTACACAGCAAATATAGCTATGAGAGCATTAATTGAGTGAGGTTTGCCTAATAACCAGGTGTTATGTAAAATGTAGATGTGGAGCTGTAAAACAAGATACAATGAAATTTGATATATGTTCTGCACTAAGATCTGAACTTGAATAGTAATGTGTAATGTATTATAGTGTGTTCCCTGCAGCATTGTCTTGTGTTAACCTTTACATTTCAGCTATATGTAGTCCTGAATGTAGGTATGCTGATGCAGGCAAATATAAGACTGTAATAGGTAGAGACTGCAAATATATGAGGTGCAAATGTATATGGGTTAGGTATGCAACCCAGCACCCTGCTATCGTTTGTACAGCTCACACATATTCACATCCCCTAGGGGTTAAATGTGTATACCTGCATTCAAAGTATTAATGCACAGTTCACTATCTATCATGCATGCATCTCATGCATGTATGTTCAACTGCCACTACAGTCTTCTGTGACACTCAACTTATATTACAAGGTCAGACTTTGTAACCAACTGAGTTTTAGACAAAAATCAGTCAAGCAGCAGACAGTAGTGCCCCAGTAGCTCAGTGTGATAAGAAATAGCTATGTTGTTCATTTTTGCACACACAGACCATGGTTTGAATCCAGGGACTGGTACTAAGATGTGTTTATCGTTACACACACATAATCCTGACTATTTGTAGAAACAGTCAGGTAGTGTTAACAGATATTTTCTCCACAGTGCTTACAGGTAAATAAATGTTTGTATTAGCTGTATGAAGGGTATACTAATAAACTGTGTGCAGATGCTCCAGTGTTTAATTCCATGCCTACAAATGACAGCAGGATAGGTATATACACCATGCAGTCTTCCCGATACATGTCTCTCAAGTGTCACACTGTCATAGCTAGTGATCACTGTTTCCAATAACCTAGGACACAGATAAAATCCAGCTGAAGTATGCCAGTAGCACATTCAGAAAACATCAGTGCAGGGTACACCTTGTTAGTCATATATGTAACCCTGACATGTATGAGTCCCCTCTAGTTATGTACCTAGAGTTGTCACAGCTTGTCCCATACCATTCCAGGTCAACATCTTAACAGGTACGTACGTTCTACAGAAGCTATAGGCCACAGGCAGATGTAAAGTGAGGGCAGACCTGTAGAGTATTGAGCAGTACTGTTGTGAAAAATATAGCCTGTTCCATTGGTAATGAACTGTTTTTCTCTCCCCCCAGAGAAACACACCACAGTTTTTCTCTCCCCATATACTACAGGTATGTTGTTCTCAAAACCTAATGTTGGGACTTGTGTTGTATTATTGTTCATATATCTCAATGGTTACATACTAGCATACCTTATTCAAATTCCACTGTTGGTAGCCTGTTGGCATAACTGTTGCTGGCATGCTGTTACAATAATGGCTGTTATTCCATTTATGCGTGTGTTCCATCTGCTATGCAATTTTTTCATTTCTATTGTTCTGGGTTAATTGGAACACCCATGCATGCTGTTATAACTAATATTGAAATGTTTTGTTCATGACTAACCAATACACTTTGACAAAACTCAACACCATAGCACATTTGGGTAGGCCAATCCCATCGGATCCACCTGTCCCGCCTCATCTGGCTGTGACACCAGGTCCCAGCATATCTGGGACCCAACATCAAGCTGACTCCTCCACTGGTCCTGCACCACCCTCGTGTAGAATTGCCTCAGGGGATGGGGCCCATGCCCCCCTTGGGTGTGGGCATGGAGAGGACCCTGTCACCCATCAATAGTTCAAAGGTATGGTGCGTGGTGCGCAGGGTCATCCAGCAGGATTTGGAAGACCGCCTGCACCAGATCAAAGGCAGACTCGCACACCTCGAGGGGCAGGCTGTCCCTGGTGTCCAGTCACCAGCACACCACCTTTGGGGCCATGAAGGGGCAGTGATGACTGCCTATGGGTGGGGACCTCAGTCCCACTGTTTCCATCTGGGGACACGTGGCCCTCTGATTCCCAGCCACCCTCCCCATCCAAGGTGTTTACCCCCCATGTGCCATACACTGCCTCTGTCTGCTGTCTTGTCTGTATCCAAAAGCAACATTTCCTACTCAACTTACCTTCAACCCTTCCCCAACACCCCACTCTCACTTTTTAAAAAAATGGGCATCTGTCCCTCCCAAACAATCTCATCCCATACACAGCTCTCCATTTTGCCTCCACATACACTGACATTAATCAATTTCCCCATGAACTACTCAACAAATTTATGTCACCGCACCCCTCCCTGTGGAGTGTGAGGATCTAAATTCCAAATTATCCACATCATGCACAGCTGTTGCTGCACAAGAAATGGAGAGCTATGGTCCTCTCCTAAACCCATCTTACACATCCCTAGGTGCCTTTCATAATGTTTTTTCCCCTGCTTCCCCCATTTCCCTACTTTCCTATTACCCCTTTTTTCTTTTTCTTTTTTTTTTTGGATATAGCGTGGGTTTAAGTGTGGATAAGTGATGCTAAGGGGACCTAAGTGCCACTTGGCATAGCTTAGAGTCGTACGCAAATCCACTTAAAACTGCTTTAATCACTCTATCTCATTCAGGCACTGTTCTGCCCAGCAACAAACTAACCAGCCCTGACAAGTCTCAAACCCACTACTAGGTCTAATCAGCTCTGGGGAATTAGTACTGCTTTTGTAAATATATCATGCAGTACAGTCATGTAGCATTAGAGAAAAAAAGACATCACTGCCAAGTCTCGAACCCAGACCCTGTGCACTAGAGTCAGAGCAACACACCACTAGGTCAAATCAGCTTTAGGGAGTTAGTAATGCTTTTGTAAATATATCATGTAGTACAGTCATATGACATTAGGGGAAAAAAGACACCACTGCCAAGTATTCAATCGAGGGCCTTCTGAATTATTTGCAGAGAAACACATCACTACACCATTCAGTGGAAGGGAATTAATGCATTTTGGCTAAATATATAATGCAGTACAGTGATGTAACATTAGGGAAAAACAGACACCACTGCCAAGTACTGCACCCAGGACCTTGTCAACTACAATATAGTGCATTACACAAGTAGGCCAACAGAGCTCAAGATCAAGTAGTGTTTTTACAAACATATCCTGATTGCCAGTGACACACTCCTCTTTGGGCAGTTGTGTCCTGCAAAGAAGTAGAAACAATGGCAAATGTCCTGAGATGTTAGGACAAACTTATTTCCTAAATTTTATGCAATAGTTGCATAAAACAGTTATTCTATATCTTAAACACCTAAATGTTATAAGAAACAGAATAAGCAACTAAAATGCTACAAGAATAAGCTTTTATGTAAGTAACAAATGAGGTTCTGTCCTTTGTATTGGCAATGTTGTATGTTTTGCCTTGCAAAATCTAATGTTTTTACCAAAAAGTCCCACTTTGGCAATTTGAAAAGGTGGTAACCCTAACTTGGGCCTCTGACGCAGACAACAAACCAGTACACAGACAAATAAATGCTGCTGGAGGTACAGGAGGCCTACAATATCCAGGTAGAGCTGACAAATGGACAGACTGTTGCTGAATGACCACAGTTGTGTTCCCTACGTATGGCAGGGTTGCAATAAAACCTGTTCTGTGTGCTAACATACTGGCAATGCAGTGCAGATAGGGGTTACAAACCATGACAGACATCTCAGTGTCACACGTCATATCCATTTGAATACACATGTCCATATCAATCATGTGTAACACACTGTATGCATGCATGCACATATGTCTTACAAATACGCCTGACATACTATAATACCTTATTAGTAATATAGCATATAATATATATTATCATAATATAATATGATAATATATTATCATGATATATATATATATATATATATATAATATATTATTATTATGAATATATATATTACTATATTATAAATATATAATCTACCTGTTACATTCCTAGCATGTGTCACATCTGGACACCCACAGTCCTGGCCCACAGCCCAGTTTGTGGCACAACAACTACATGCATGTCAATAAAACATAGGAATAACTGAGCCATGTAATGTCCAACAAAACTGGTTGCTCCCACTGCACTCAGTTCCACCCACAGTAGCAGGTTAAAGGCCTGCAGAGTGGGACACATTTCATAATTATGAATATGTGTTCTAAATGTTGCCTAACACTCTCTGGATGGCATTATTATGTAACATATGTACCTGAGGCACATGCTTCACCTGGACTGTGCTGTGGCAGAACAGCTGACACCACTCCCGCACTGACAGTAACAGCTTGCTGTCACCCTATGTCTTCACAATCCCTAGTCTGACTCCTAGTCAGAATGCAGCAGCTGCAGCCTGCTACAAATGCAGCTGTATGTCCAGCTACCTGCTACAGACCTCTCATACCTCCACACACCTAGAACAGAGTATCCACATGACACACATACATCAAGGGTCGGGGGTGCTCATGGGGAAGGGACATGTGTCACAGTCTCCCCCTACAAACATACACAGCTGATAGACCAGTTTCAATTGTAGCAGAGCAGCATGCACATTCAGATAAAAAGGATCTATGACACTCACATCTCTGTCTCCTTACTGACCCCAATAGACATCGTTCAACAGTACACTGCTACACAGTCTGAAAGTCTGTTTACAATGGCCAGATATAGCATAGAAAACTGTCGACATCACACATCAATCCAAACAGTGGACAGTATTTTTACCTACCCTCTGTAAAGCTGTAGCTCCAACAACTTGATAATGTCCTCCTCACAGGCCAGGAAAAGGGGCAAGGCCCACATGAAAGCCTTAATTATAGCACTGTGTAGCCATGCTATTGGGTAATGGAAAGGCAACCCAGCTGTTCTGGATGCAATTAACAAGTGGGATTCACAGATTGGAGCACATTTAATCACCTGTTCATGAGCATTACCTACAAAAGGCAAGCTGCTGCCTATGATAAACAGGTCTGAACCTTTATTCATGAAGAGAGACTGTGATTCCCTAGGCTACTACAACTGGATTTCTTCACTCAAAGGAGTACAGCACTATACCAGGTATGTCATTGAGTGAAACACGCAATGGAATGCAGATGGGGGGATGCAGTCATGGGAAATAAGAATTTAAACTGTAGGTCTCAACAACATTGCCTGGACTGATATGTTGCTGTTAGTCTGCTGTCCATCACCTATGGCTATCCCTTACGACTCTGTCTGTAGTGACATAGATCACAGCGTTGGCCACTGAATCACCCCAGCAATGGTCAGCTCACATATGACTGCTACGTTTGTTGTCTGTTGTACAATACTGACAGTAAAAACTGGTGGATACAGATGGCATGTGACATCATATACTGTCAGTGAACCCCTCTCACTCTGTGAATGTCAGACATGCTTAGTTCAAAGAATGTACAGGTGTCCGTCACCATTAATGAGGTACTCTGGCTAGGTCACTGTGTACTCCTCACCTGCATCTCATTGCCTGATACCTATGGCTAACATACCTGGTGATCTCTTGCAGCAGGACAACAGGTTATAGTTATTAGTAGTGGAGGGACACTGGCTCTGGCTCAGTGGCAGTGCATACATATTGAGCATACAATGTAAGGGAATGCATACAGTACCAAATATTCATGTACCATTACTGTGTTCCTAGGGGTCTGCCATGTCACAGACACATTCCCCAAACTCTGGGGGCAACCATCATGTATTGTCCAACCGTTGCCTTGGAATATACATTTTTATGGCAGGGGGGTCTACATCTATGAGGCACATGTACACATTCTGCAAACATCCAGGTACTGCAGATGTCAGACGGCTATGAGGAGGACACAACTTACCACATATGCACTGCTCTCAGTTATTGTGTAGCACAGATGCTGCTGGAATGTCCACATACACTTGTAGTACCACTCACCTATTTTTAAGATGTAGGCTAGATGACATGGTACTAACATACTGCCCATAGGGGACACCCAGCAGTCGATGACAGTAATGGGTGTGGACACATACCAACACATTCTGTCACACCACTCAGGTCATATATGCTACTCTTGGTGCCATATCACATTATTAGGCTATGGGCCCTGACCAGCCAAATTCTTAGGCCAGATGTTAGCCTATCTGTATGCAAGGTAGCACCCGATGCCCCCATCCAACAGGGACACACAGGCTGAATCCCAAGCATGTATGTGCAGTTAACCATCCAGTTATCCAGGCTACACCTGTAAAGGTGTAAATAGCATACTGCCTGATGTAGAAAGGGTGGCCATTCAACCACAGATTGTGAGGGACACACATCTGAGCTGCCAACAAGGCCACTTCATGTCACACACCAGGTTGAGTGTGTGTGTGTGTGTGTGTGTGTGTGTGTGTGTGTGTGTGTGTGTGTGTGTGTGTGTGTGTGTGTGTGTTAAGAGAGTGGAGCATGACTTGCACTTATACAGCAGTCCCAGCAGTGTGGAGCCCATAACTGCCTTGCATGCCACACTGAGATTACCCATGAGGATTATTTATGAAACCGGGTGGAGTTTGGTATTATGGGCTATAGCTGTGAGGTACATGCGTGATGGCTTGATATTCCCTGTTGGGAAACCTCTGCGATGTCCCAAGCTGCTGTATGTGCTGTGTAATGTGAATGATGAACAGTGAATTATAGACATTAATTGTCCTCATTGGGGGGAATGTGGGGATGTTTATACCCTATGTCCCATGATAACATACCCTTATGTATGACATGGGCCATGTAGAAGGTTTATCTTACAATGGAAGCAACATTGTGTTGACATGTCATGTTGCCAAAGACTTGTGTCCACAGCACACTCACAACTGATTGCGTGCCTAGGATGTTGTTTGTACTGTCATAATATGTGGTGATGTCACTCTCCCCATAGGGGTTCACACTGCATGTCCTGTTATGTGGCCTAAAGCCATGTGTCTGGCAACAGTGATGGATCTGTGTGAGACCCTCCTAGGCAGATGTCCACATCAGTAGGAAATCCGATGATGGCACACAGCATGCATTCATCCGCAGACATGGTCAGACACAGGCTAATAGCTGTTACATGCACCTTAGATATGTACATCACACATAGAGGCCAAACACAGAACAACAGGTTACACACCTACTCATGGGTGAACCACATGAAATGCATTTCCCTATGTGGAATAGGTGGGTCATGTCAGCACATTGGTGTGCTACCCCTATGGTTACATATGGTGTGATGCATACTTGGCAGTGTTATATCTATGATGGCCACATGGGCTATACTGTCACATAGTTTGTCCAGCTCAAGGTAGGCATTTTTCAGTGTCACCCACAGTCCACGGCTTTGGTGACTCTGTCATTGAGGTCACCTGAGTGTAGCAGACAAGAACCCTTCCTTGACAAAGCCTAAGTGTGTGTAATGGAGTGTGTCCAGGTCGCACATGTCCTTGTTAATCGGGTTCACTTGAAACTGTACTATGGCCTTGCAGAAGAGCCTAGTTAGGCTGCTGTGTCTATCATGTGACTGAGTGGAGGATGGCTCACCTTAGTCTAAAGGGGTGATAGTGGTCATCCATGAAATGGATGGGACAAAGGCGGTAGTCAGTCCTCCTTTTAATATGTTCCTTATGGTGTTGCAAGGTTATGCTTGGGGTTGTGTAGGATGCATCCTGTGATGTGATAGGCTCTCATGGCAGATGTATACCATGGCCATCATATGACCATGGTGACCTGTTCCCCACATATAGGAGATGGGAGATGTACTGTGGATATCCTGATGTACTCATGGAGAACACAGGGGGTGCAGCCTACACCGACTCTGTCAGGAATCCAGTATGCAATACCAACAGCAGTGGTATAGCTGGTGTCCCCAAGCACCAAAAGTGAGCAGATGCTTCATGTGCTGTTGCAGACATATGTGCAGTAGGGAAGATGACTGTGTGTAGTGGATGTAGACAATGTAGGCTCTGTGTTTGCTGTGCAGATTTGCACAACAGATCCCATTCTCATGTACACGCTAAGGAGACAGTGCTCCAAAATGGGCACCTGCCCCTACTTCATCTCAGACAGTGGTATGTTTTCCCAGTTATGGACAGTATGTATTGCCCATGTCCATCAGACAGGTGTACATATTCTAGTAGAGGATGATGTAGGCCTGTTGGATATACCTGACTACATGCATCTGTACAAATGCACATATAGCACTTGTGTGTATGTGTGTAAATTGGTGCCAGTCCTTGATGATTTGAGGATGTATTCCACGTTGGAGGTGTATGCATGGCTGCCCTAGGTGGATGGGTATTGTGGGAGATGGTGACTGCAAACGTGACTGCATGACAGGTGCTTTGCCATGGAGGATGTCACTGTAGGGGTGCGGCAGTGTTAACCCATATTGTGTAATGTCAACTGCAATACACTTTCACCTCATGTGGGGTTAGCCTCTGGCCACACCAAGGTGTTCCTACATCCACTGATGATGGCTTACTGGCCATTTGTGTGCTGGCATGGATACATCTTGCAATGTATGTTAGGGTTATTCAACTGACCCAGGATCAGGGTACAGACCCAACTCTGAATGCAGTTGATGAGGTCCATATAGGCAGAATGGGCTTCCTGGTCACATGCGATAGCCAGTAGCTAGCTGTGAATTTAATTGGTTTGTGCTGGTAATGGTGAACTGCCCCTGTAGTGTCCCCTGTGCATCTTACTGCTTGTACAGTGTGGAGGTGTGTATGTGTCTCATATATACAGAAACTCCATATCCCATGGCATTACCGGCTATACTTTGGCTTCTGCGTGTATGATAGGATGGTTGACCATGTAAGGCTGGGGTGCTTTCAGCACCTTTGAACCATGGTCTGTGTGAATGCACAGATGTCTGCAGTTCCCAGGGTTAGGAATGCTTCCAATGAGGGCAAATTCATGTCTACACCTCTAGCATTTAGCGGCATGGGTTTCAATGTGTGCTGCACTGACAGTTGTATGTTGGCAGTAATAACTTCATCAGTGTTACTTATGGAGTCACTATGGGGCTGGCGGGAACCACTGCCAGATGCATGAAGACCTGTGAAGACAGATGGAGGCCACCTTTCGTACAGCATCATGGTCTGTTTAACCCATCACCCTCGACTCACAGGTACTGGAACCCCTGGAATATCACAGGAGAAATGTGGACATGTTAAGGGCAATCATTCCCTAGTTGTATTACAGCATCTGTCTGTCTGGGTGACAGCATAATGCTGCATAAGGCTATCAACAGACCTTCCTGGGACACGTAACCTGTGTGCACACTCATGTCTCACTGCATACAGTCCAGGGACGTACATGTCAGGTCAGGCACACCAACAAGTACTGTGACAGACCCATGGTAGTACCTGTTGGTGAGAGACAGGAGTGTGTATACAGTATGATGGAGTCTGTCACCTGACACAAAAGTAACTGTAACCATCCACATACACAGCCAGGTCAGAGCCACACCAGTGTGTCTCCACTGGATTCCCCTATGTGTAACATGGTTGACATGGGCTGACGCCTGTGTGACTGTGGGACACAGGTGTGTGGCAATGTGTGTTATGTGCTGTTTATGGCTGTGGCATTTTTGTATGTCTTTGCCTCAGATATCCCCTTTGTTTGTGGATGTGTATATTGAGGACCACTGCAGATGTCTGTGTGTGTTATGTAGGTCTGTGTGAGGTGTACTGTTTGTGTTGACAACCTGTTTGGGGACAGATATGCAGCACTGACAGGCACAGGCAGAAATCATGGACTGGAGGTCCCTACAGTCATTCTAACTCTCACACAGTGTGCTCC
This sequence comes from Protopterus annectens, assembly GCF_019279795.1. Taxonomy (NCBI): domain Eukaryota; kingdom Metazoa; phylum Chordata; order Ceratodontiformes; family Protopteridae; genus Protopterus; species Protopterus annectens. The sequence goes on from NC_056739.1 coordinate 1,136,364,661, forward strand.
TTGGTGGTGTTTGTAGATGGCTGTCCATCCGTGTACATTAGGCAGGTGCTACATGGTGTCAGGACACCAATATCAACCACACTGGCTGGGGAAACTGTAGGACATTGTCCAGCCATATACTCCAGAATCTGATGGAGGAAGGCCAGGGAGACCTAAGGGGTGGGCCTACAGACTAGGGGACTACTAATACAGTAGGAGGCTGACACCACAGCAGGCCATGTAGACAGCGTATGACCAATCAGTAATAGGTGCAACAGCTACTTACAATGCAGCACCTCATAGCACATGCAGCAACTAGCATGAAACATCAGGATCAGGGGGCAATGCATGCTGTAATGCCAGTATGTTGCAGATATCCACAGACATAGTGTGCTGGTAGGTGGCTGTGGTATGATGTGGGAGGTAGCAGTGGATAGTGCTGGCAACAGTGGATGTGAGTGTCTGTACATAATGGTAAGCAGTGTATGCAGTCCTGTGATGTGTTCCCCTGTTCATGTCTTTCAGATGAGAAGTACAGAAGACACAACCCCCCCCTTCTCAGAAGCCAATACCACCACAATTATAGATGCCCTGAGACTCCATCACTGGGTACTGTTGGGAAGGAGCTGCCCAAACCTGCAACAATGTGCTGCCCTGTGGGGAAAACTGGTAGCAACAGTCAATAATGTAGGCCACCGGGACAGGAGCTATGAACAAGTCCAACATCGTGTCACTGATCTTATAGACCATGCATGGCAAAGGGCTGCAGCTGTGGCCAGGGACCATGCTGGCACAGGTGGAGGGCATGCTACACAACCACCACTCTCAGTCATAGAGGAGTTCCTGGAAAACCTGGCATCAGGCACCAGCTCACAGGAAAGCATCAGTACATATGTCATGGAGGTGGGTGGCACAGAGTCCACAGCTGAGGAGTGTCCAGGTAAGCCTCCAGTGGTCATCATGTTAATACTGTAACATTCATAGTGGCAGCCTCTGCATACCTGTATGCATATGTCAGGTCAATCTGCATCTGTGGTTGGGGTTTTGTAATTCACACGTGCACACATAATGTGAATGTCAGCAATTTGGGTGGTATCACAGCTTGTACTGTACATGTTGATAAATGCACATATTATCCTGTACCATTGCCATATATGTGTGTGCTGACAACACCTCTCCCCCACAATGCCATAGGTACTTCCAAGGGGTTGGGAGGGTGGCCTAATGGTTAAGGTGTTTGCCTTGCAAGCAAAAGGTGCAGGGTTTGAGTCTCACAAGGGATAAATGGCTAGGCTTAAAATGGCAGTTAGCTTAGTACTAATCTATGAACCTACGAACCTACGGTGTGGCTGGGGAACATCAACCTTTAGCTGGTGAGTGTGAACTATCATGTTATGGGTCACCTATACCCTAGGCATGTTAAGGACTGCCAGTTTGCCATGCACACAGATGTTAAGCATAACCATATTGCAATATGTTCCATGTTCACTTGTGGTGGGGTTCATTGCAGTGCATCACATTGGTAATCACAGTAGCATATGTGCAGGAACTGTAACATATTTCCATGTAGTTTGGTATAGTTGTAGTCACTGTGCTGTACTGGGGTGCATTACTATTGTGTACAGTGCAGGAATTAAAGTAGTCATGTTGTTGTCCCCTCACAGGTGTCCATGGGGGCTGGAGTGTGTCCCCCTCACAACCTGATGTCAGTGTCTCATCAGACGCTGATGATGATGGTGGCCATTGTGAGGCACAGGTGGGGTTGTTGGGAGCCAAATCTGTCCCACTGGTTGACATCCCACTTCCACTCCCAATGTCCCCGGATATGATCAGTATGCCCACACATACCCAATCCCCAGCAGCCAGAGGTATTGGGCAGTCAGAGGGTGGTGGCATTGAACAGGATAGTGTTGCAACTATGGCATCTGAGACTGTAGACACTAGCCATAACCAGAGAGATGATGAGGTCCCACACAGGCAGAATACAGGGGTGCTCAAAGGAAGACTGATGCCCATCCAGCTCCTGTAAGAGGTGTCACAGCATATGTCACCTGACACATGTTTTGGTTCATCATGCAGGCACAGGCACATTGTGAATGGTACATCAGATGGATGCTCAGGCTCATGGATGCAACACTGCCTGGCATGCATGACTCCCTCCACATCATTGGTGATGCCTTATGTCATTTTGCTGATGTAGTGGATAGACGGTGGGTTGAGACATTGTCAGTCCTTAACCATGCAATGTCTGTGCTTGAACATGTTGTGGGACTAGGACATTGGACACGTGGACTTAGGTCAGCAACAACATCAGCTGAGAGCCCACATGACCATGCACACACACTCCTGTAGTGGCAGTACCACCAGCACTAATGAAGGGAGGGTGCTGTCCACACCACAACATGGCAGGCCATGGGCACATGGTCCTGGGTGGCCTTGTGAGGCACACAGAGCCAGCAGACACCAGTCACCATCAGGAAGCAGTATTGCGTCTGGCCTTGGGCATGGTGGTACCAGTGCCATTCCTGGCAGAACCATTTCCCGTGTTCATGGCGGGAGATGGTGAACTGTACATTCTGCCATGTACGTTCAATGGATGTACAACATACCCTCGTGTAGGGCTAGCACATGGCTTGACTTAGTGCATGCACACACTCACACATCACTGTCAAATGCAGGCCACCAACAGATGCACACAGCTCCTCTCCATGGCTCAGCTGACCAAAACCCCTCCAGACACACACACATGATCTCAACTGTATGTCACAGCCTAGGCCTTTGGCAACCCCATACCACACCCTGTGCATGTGATGATACCTGTGCCACATCACTGTTATCCATACCATTGATGCAGGGACATGCAAATATGTGCCTGATGCACATGATTAATCTAGTACAAGTAATGGTATTTTGTAGTGTAGTAGTGTTATGCCCTGTAAGGTGCTGTCTGCTGCCAATTGTCATGCGTACTCATCAAAGTGTATGGACCTTTGAGCCATGATGCTTTATTGCTGTTAGTACTGCTGACTGACTGTTGTCTCACAGACCTTATTCTGTTTCTGTTCCAGGTGTCTGCGAGTTTAAGTCCTGGTGAGCTGCTGCCATTACAGAAGCTCAAGATGGCAGGGTGGCAACATGGACACCTTTTCATCACCAAGGTATGCATTGAACAGTGTTTGAGGGACAATTACTTCCAGGGAAGTAAATAATGTGGGAAGAAATAGCCAGGGAATTGTTATAGCTAGGCTTCTATAGGCCCTAGGGCTGATAGCATAGTACCAACCTATGAACAATGGGGGCAGACAACATAACCTTGCATGCATACCCCTTGACACAGCAAGCTAGTCCTGATACATGTCACCTGGGTGTTCCTTAGGATCACAGGTTCATAGTTACAAAGGAGGTTACTAGAGTACTGGACCTGGATTCCTTACTTCAGCCTCAACACAATCATCGATCAGCACCTGTTGGCCATGGCATTGATGGACACAGGTTAGAGCACTGGGACAGATTTTTTTTTTTCCCATCCACTTAACCTTGAAGCAGTTGATGAGGGTCTGCATGGCACTGTGTCTGGCATGTTTGGGGAGTGCATTCATGAGACAGGGCAGCCTCTGGTTGACAAACGTGTCTCTCCATCAGCTTTTTGTACTGTGTCCTATGTGAGTCAGGCCTGTCATGCCAGAAATGCACACAGAGTTATACTCTCATATATGGGGCAGCTGTTGAAGAGCTGATCACAACATTGCCATCTAGGCATGCCACAGACACCTGTGGACAACCTGACCAATAACCACTGGGGCAGTACTGATTAGAGGCTGTCTGTATGGAACAGGTGTTGAGGGCCATGAATGACCTTTGTGGGTGTTAACATAGCCTTTACAGTTTCTGCAGATGTCTGCATAGGCGCATAACAGACCAGCCATGCTGTTGATGTATTGTTGTACTGACTGAAGACTATTCAGAGGTAATATCCACCTTTTGTCTGGATGCAGTCCCTTTACCTATGTGGTGAACCACATAAAAACCTTTTCTGACCACTGCCACTACTTGTTGCCTGAATGCAACATTGTAAGCATGCTGAGTACCCAGGTCTGTCATCACAGTGTGTGTGTTTATGGGGTTGCTGCTGATGTGGGAAATAGTGGGGCCATGTCCTTGCCATATGGTATGCTGACAATGTTGTCTGCATTCAGCTTGAGGCTAGGACCTTGGCACCTTTCCATACCCACTGTATTGCCCATTGCAGTGTGTTAACAGCAGTTTGTGGCTCATTGACAAACTGCACACTATTTACAGTTGACACAGCCTTAGGCAGTACCTACATATGTGTGTGGTGGCAGTTAGCATTCATGCCTAGATACATGTGGGTCATTGGGGGCAGCAGGTAGTCACAGGGCCTTCACATGTCTACATATTGCATACAGATAGACTTCACAGATTGTGGTTGCCACCTTATCAAATGTGGACTGTGGGACACGTCTTATAGTAACGTGACAGTTGGCAGGACATACCATACCCATGGCAAGTGCAACATACAGGATGTCCTTTGGTTTGCTAATATGACAGTTTCTTTGTGTGACATTACCTTAGCTTGCGCTATTTGTCATTACATTAAGGTGCTTCTGATTTGCAATAATTTCTCCATGCAATTAGTAGACAACTTTATGAAATGTTTGTTGTCCTACACTCTAGGAACCTCTGTATTGTTTGAGTTGTTGTCACAGGTCACACCTTGGCAAACATGGACTGCAACCTACAGGGTGGTACAGATGGTGGCCATTCCTCTCACCTCTACATATTTCTCCAGAATGTCCTGATGTTTGCCACATATTTTATTTCTATTTGTCATAACATTGTAGTTTTCTGGCAAATTGGTGGAAAATCATGAAAGACTAACATTAGAGATTAATGATGAATATTGTCATGTCACAACTCATACCCTTTGGAAAATTCATTCAAATGCACAACCTGTTCTGGTATCTACTTTCCATGCATGTCATAGCAATATGTGAAGGTTGTGCTCAATGTTTGGCCTTTGTCCCACTTCTCTATATGGCTTTAACTAGATGTCTTTCTATGAGGGGTTGAGAGGTATGCTGGTGGCCATAACACAGACTGCTGCAAGGGGATATACATACATATGCACACAGACAGACAGACAGACAGACACACACACACACACACACACACACACACACACACACACACACACACACACACACTCATGACCTGCCCTTGTTGACAGTAGAACCTCTACCTGCCTGTTTTACATATGATAGTGCTATATACATAACACAAGCACCACAGAGCTATTGTTTTGCAGTGTCTGCCACTACCATTCAGGTGGGTGATATTTGCAGGTGCTGTTAGGATTGTCAATGGGGGATTAACAGGCCCTCAGCATGGTAGAGCGATTTCAAACACACACAAACACTACTGCATGGGGACATGCATTGAAACACACATGCACACAGAGTTGCCACTTTTTGGATTAGAACACATACCTATCTTGTTATATACAATACAGACTGACATGACTATTGCACACACCACAGTGCCTTGTTAGAAAATGTGTAACTGTGCTTCTAAGGTGGAGGACATCTGTAAGGACCCTGAGTAGGTTGACAATGGGGGAGTTAACAGGGTGAAGCAGGTACACAAAATGGTATAACCATTGCACACACACAGGCAAGACAGCCACAGGGGATATGCATACAGAAACACATAAACTCACACAGTTAGTAATAGTAGATCACCTACCTATCTACTTGTATGTACTATAGTGCTATGTACATATCGCTTGCACCATGGAGATTATATGCTGGGGATATAACTCACAACCTCTTACAGCAATTAATCTTGGGAATGCCATCATAAATGGTGAGATAACCCCCCAAAATATGGACACCTCACATATTGCTCTTACAAACCTAGACAAGTGATAGGGCAACAGGTTTTGCATCAGCATGAAGTTTCAGAAGGGTACGACATCTGAAGCTGACATGTCTGTCACTATTTGTGACATCAGCTCTGATGGATTTGCCAATGATTTGACAGAAAACCCCACTGTTATGAGACACAGACCAAATATATGTTGTAAACATCTGGACATTCTGCATACATCTGTACAAATGAGTGGTTTGATCTGTAGAGTTTCAAATAGTGCATCTAAGGTGGATGACATCAACAGGCCCTTTAAAGTAATGCCATGGGGAGGGGGTCAACAGACATTAAAATGGTATAACTAACATACATGACAGCCACAGGGGATAAGCTTCACACACAAACATATATATATGTATATATATATATATATATATATATATATATATACAGTACTACAATTGGCTGTATTGAGATTCAAACCCCTACCTACCTAGCTGTATGTACTATAGTGCTACCGACTTATCGCATGCACCAAGAAGCTTATATGCCTAGAAAGTGTCCAACAGTGGATCTAAGGTGGATGACATGAACAGGCCCTATAAAGTAATGCAATGGGGGGTCACCAGGGTGGAACAGGCCTCAAAATGGTCATATGCACACACACACACACATACACACACACACACACACACACACACACACACACACACACACATATATATATAGTGTCTGCATTGTACCTCGGCTTCCTTTCTCCAACCTTTTCTGGCCCAATTTAGTCCTGTCTTATTTTTCCTGTAACTTCTACTCTACCTTATTGTATTTCTTTATCCCTTATAACTCTACTATTTTTCTTTTTAATCTGGCATTACCATTTCTTCTTCTCTCTACCCTTTTTTACCCCCAAATCCCACCCACCCCAGTGCATCTACATTTATAGTCCCTTTCTGTCTCCTCCCTCCTTTCCTAGCTGCTCTCTCTCCTACATCCCCTACATCTCTAAACTTCTCAGCCAACCCAACATTTCATTCAAATCTAAATTACATATCCCTCTAATAAGACACCTGGCTAAAAACCCCAAACTACTAACTCCGAAATTGTATAATAACCATCTATATCTATCTATCTTTATAACTTATTGACCGAAAACCCAACAGCTCCGCAATTTAAGCAACCCGTAATCAAGCTAAAAACTCATTATGAATGATATCATTCCAACTCTCTTCCTCCTCCCCCTTTTTTTCTACAACCAACTCAACATGGGTTAAGCTGTGAATGGTAATCTGGGTGGTACAAAATTCTACCTACCACTGTGTCCTCCCGAGGTTCTACTGGGCCCCCCTACTCTTTACATTTTTATCAATGAACAACCTTCCTTCTCCTTCTACTGTATGGTGCCCTATTCTGACCTACCTATATCACTCCAAGGCCCCTAAGACCAAAATCTCATTATCTGTGTTACAGACCTAAGACCTCCCCTGGCCCAACTCCTACTCTCTTACTACAGCAAAAAAATGGAACTCACTTCCTTCTAAGTTAGACTTACTACTCATGAACAGTTTCAAATCCTTCTCCATTCCCACCTTGTCAATAATGTATTAGTTTATATCAAACTGGAAATAAATAAATAATAAATAAATAAATATTGAGATTAGAACCCCTACCTATCTAGTTTTTTTTGTACTATAGTGCTACATCGTTATCCCATGCACCACAAAGATTATATATCTACAGACTGTCCAACAGTGCTTCTAAGGTGAGTGACATCAGCAAGCCTTGTAAAGTAGGACAATGTGAAATTTACGGGGTTGAAAAGGCCTCAAAATGTTTTTACCTAGAAACACACATGCACAGTTGGCAGTGCTGAGATTAGAACTCCTACCTATCTAGTTGTATGTACGACAGTACTACGCACTTATCATATACACCACAGAGCTTATATGGCTTATGAGTGTCCAAAGGCAATCCTAAGATAAATGACATCAGCAGGCCTTGTAAAGTAGAACAATGGGAGGTTTACTGGGTGGAAAAGGCCTCAAAAGGCTTTAACCTAGAAACACGCATACACATACACATACACACACACACACACACACACACACACACACACACACACACACACACACACACACACACACACACACACACACACACACACACAAGGCAGGTGATGTGAGATTACAACCCCTACCTCATTATTATTACACAATGGAGCTCACCTTCATACTGGCATGTACCACTGGTTACAATTGTGGAAATGTCTGCATCAGGCCATCACTCTATGCCTTTCAGGATGTCTCTCTCTCTATATATATATATGCCTCTCTCTTCCCCTGTCTCTGCCTGTCTATAATTGATATATTTGTATATGTTACCTATATATATGTATGTCTATCACACTCAACAGATGCAGATATATCTTATATGTGCCACCTAAAGATAGCTGGAGGTAATCCTGTCTGATGGGGTGGGAAGAGACAGTTAAGGTGTACATAGCTGTCTGTATGCAAAGACATATATGGACAACACAGCTATATAGTCAGATGTGGGTTTAGACATGGGCTGTAATTCTCTAAGTGTAGGAGCATGCCCAGTATGACCTTCAATAGCAAAAGTTGGACTCCATTCCACAGCTAGCTGTATTCCGGTCCAGGATTTTGTGTGCTACAGTCAATTGGCTGATTAACCTGTGTAAACAGTCCAACACCTCAGTGATACACTGGTTGGGGATCCCCTGGCTGTGTGCTGTCCTTATTAACGGAGTCATATCCTGGTGTGGGTACAGAGTGCATTGGACTGAGCAGGGTTTTCCATAATATGTGCAGTATATTCTACATAGGACTGTGATTTCCTGGTATGTCAGTAGCAGAGCAGTATAGAATAATGTGATGAATTGCTAACAGACATTTGTTTACTAACTCCATACACTGCAGAGAACCTATGTTACTGCACAAATTGTTCTGGTGTGCACATTCTCCATTTGTCTGGCCAGTGGTTCCCATTCCCCTTATATGTGTCTCTTTGTCCTTCTGTAGTCCAGTCACAGGCTTTGTCCACAGTTGGTGCTATGTATTTGCAATTATGGTGTGAGTATGGTAGAAGTCGTAACATCACACACAGAGTTATGGACTTCACACCTCTGACTGTACCTGTTTAGCAGGTTGTCCATCATTGCACCCCTACATCTGCTGTGGTCCTCAAACGGTTTGTGTTGCAATGTTATTATAAGGTTACATGTTGGCCATAGCTGTCAACCTCTTACAGACTGACATCTGGACAGGCCCATATATAACAGTCAGACATAGGTCCAGACATGGGGTGTTAATGTTGCTCTTCCAGACGTAGACAGTTAGTAGAACGATTTTGTATTAGCTTGCATTTTCTTATGGGTATGACATCTGCTTCTCAACTGTCTGTTATTGATGTTTCCACATCAACCTTTATTGTTTTGCACATAGTTTGGCAGGCAAATGCAATGTTATGACAAGCAGAACAGATATATAAGACATACATGTGGACATTCTGTGACACCCTGTCATGCCTGGGGTATGGATGGTGCCCAATGCTTGTTGTCAGTACTGACACGGTAACATGGCAGCCATTTATAACCTGGCACTACACTGACTTGTCACAACCTGCTGTTCTACAAAACACTGGGTAAGTTACTCCGAGCTGTGTACTGTCCATATGTGTGGCCCCCTGTCCAGCTTTCATGCAGTAACAAATATTGACTTCTGGACAGTGTGTACAACTCCCACCTAAGGTGTAGCTGACATGCAAAACAGTTGGCACAGCCATTCTTGAACCACAGATCCTGTCAACCACAGTACTGTACTTAGACCACTAAGCCACAACAGCCAACAGTACATGCTGTCTACTTCCTGACAGTATTAACCACGCACAGACATAGCACATTGACCCCTGCATATTGGAACAAGTCAGCAAGTTGATTGGGACAGCTGTGGGAATGTGTGGTCTGCTGCTATTACCCTACAAACATAAATGTCACTGCATTTCTATGGGAACATGGGTGTGTTGGTGGGAGGGGGTCATACCTCTCAATTGTACAAATTTCCACAGACTGTCCAGATGTCTGATTCATATTTTGGGTCCATTTAGCATAGTATTGTGGTTGTCTTGGAAAATACTGCCATATCATTAAAGACCGGCGTTAGGAAGTAATGACAGATATTTGAGTTTCAGACTTCTTACCCTTCAGAGGCTTAATGCAACTGCAAGACCTGTTCTAATATCACTGTCTATATTTGTAAGAGCAATATTTCATAACTGGGCCTTTGCCACACATTTCTTTATGGTTTTGTACAGATGACTTGCTGTGAGAGGCTGAGAGGTATGTGTGGGACTCCAACATTGACATCCATGCATGTGACCTATGACCCCCCCCCCAGTTTCTTAGTCTCCCACATATACTGCAGTAAGTTTTGGCTCCTTGGGGATTACTGCATATTCTGGGGCAGCCAGTATTTGGTTGACATTTCCTGTTGCTCCATATACCTGTCAGATGTCTGCTGCTATCCCAGTAGTCCACCCCATTCCCTTGCATACATGCAGCAATACCATAGATATGCTACCACATTCTTCTTCTTCTTCTTTCAGCTGCTCCCGTTAGGGGTCGCCACAGCTGATCAACTGTTTCCATTTCTTCCTGTCCTCTGCATTTTGCTCTGTCACACCAACCACCTGCATGTCCTCTCTCATCACATCCATAAACCTTATCTTAGGCCTTCCTCTTTTCCTGTTACCTAGTAGCTTCATCCTTAGCATCTTTTCCCCAATATACTATGCATCCCTCCTCAGCACATGTCCAAACCAATGTAATCTTGCCTCTCTGGCTTTATCTCCAAACCTTCCAACCTGGGCTGACCCTCTAATATACTTATTCCTAATCCTGTCCATCCTCGTCACACCCAGTGCAAATCTTAACATCTTCAACTCTGCCACGTCAAGCTCTGACTCCTGCCTTTTTGTGAATGCCACTGTCTCCAACCAATAACATAGCTGGTCTCACTACCCTCTTGTAGACCTTCCCTTTTACTCTTACTGATACTCGTCTGTCACAAATCACTCCTGACACTGTTCTCCACCCACTCCATCCTGCCTGTACTCTCTTCTTCACCTCTCTTCCACACTCACCATTACTCTGAACTGTTGATCCCAAGTACTTAAACTCATCCACCTTCACCACCTCTACTCCATGCATCCTCACCATTCCTCTATCATCCCTCTCATTCACAAACATATATTCTGTCTTAGTCCTGCTGACCTTCATTCCTCTTCTCTCTAGAGCATATCTCCACCTCTCTAGGGTCTCCTCCACCTGTTCCCTATTCTCACTACAGATCACAATGTCATCTGCAAACATCATAGTCCATAGGGACTCCTGTCTGATCTCGTCTGTCAACCTGTCCATCACCATTGCAAATAAGAAAGGGCTCAGAGCTGATCCTTGATGTAATCCTACCTCCACCTTAAAGGCATCCATCACTCCTACCGCAGAACTCCCCGCTGTCACACTAATTTGTTGTTAAGAAGAGTGACTTACCTTGTGCCTGCAGCAGTTGTGAGGACAGTGCTTCAGGGCCAACTCTGTCTGATGCACCCAGTACACAGCCTATACATGGTAAGGTGCAGGTAGTGTAATGTGTGTGGCATCCTTTTTACTGTATGTGCAAGTCATAGTGAGGTGTCAGTCCCTGGGTCCCTAGGTGTCAGTGCATGTGCTATGTGTTGTCTCTTTGCCAAGGCCAGGGCGTACTGGGCACACTTACATCTGCCTACAGGGACAGGGTCAGGGGGGTTCCTCCGCCGAGTCCCCCTGTGCCTGTGGGGACCTTGGCAATGGTGGGGGGGCTGTGTATCCCTTCACTGTGATGTTCCTGCCGCAGTTGTTTCTGCAGGATCATATTGTGTAGCATGGCAGATACTATGAATATGTGTGCACATATGGCTGGAGAGTACTGTAGGGCTTTACCAGATATGTCAAGGCAGCAGAACTGTGACTTGAGCAGTCCAAACACATGCTCTACGATGTTCCTAGTTTGTGCATGTGCCTTATTATGGCGTTCTTCAGTAGGTGTGTGTGCATTTCTGATGGGTGTCATCATCCATGGTTCTAGTGCATAGCCAGCATCTCCCACTACATGGCTGTATGGGATGTCCCCAATGGCAAATGCCTGGTACAGCTGTGATGCATGCCAGATGTGGGAGTTGTGATAACTGCCATGGCTGCCAGCACACACATTGATGATAATGCCCTGGGCATTGCACATGACCTGGCAGTTGATGGAGTGATACCCCTTGCAGATGACGTAGACTCTACCCTCCTCACCAGCTGGTGATTTGATGTGCACATGAGTACAGTCTATGGCACCCAGTACCTCTGGGTAGTGTGCTACACAGTGGAAGAGATGCATATTGGTGGTCCTCTCCTCAGGGGTGTTGGCGAAATACATTTGCTCACTGGCATGTGTTAGCATGACATCCAGGAACTGGTGGAGTACCCTGGATGCTTGTGAGATCCCCATGATGTCCCCAGTAGGTCTTCAAAAAGTACCTGTAGCTAGTATTCTTAAGGCTACACATACCTTTGTTTCCACTGGGATGGGATCCCCTCTGTTGGCTCTGGGTCTGAGGTGAGGATGTCAGAGCTCAGTGAGTCCCTGTAGTATGTCCCTGTCCACCTGGTAGTGCTCTATTATCTCCAGCTCATATAGCCCCTGAAAGGTTATTTCTCCTCCTCAGCCTGGGCCAACTGTCAACATCATCCTCATCACCAACCTCAGCCTGTAGTGCATACAGATGTAGCAAAGCAGCAGCAGCCCCTATCATTTTGTCAGTTAAAATTCCCAAGTGTGTACTCCAATGGTGCTGAGTATGTGGGAAAAATCAGATTGAAGAATGTCTGCATACTTTATACTGGTGTGCTGCAGATCCAGCCTGTGTGATTGGCTGACTATCATACATTCCAACTGCCAGCTATATCACTGAGGGGTTTGAATGGACCAGTGTGAGTGGGAGAGGGCTTATTAGTCATTTATAGTTGATTGGCTTTTCTAAGCTATTTCCTTTTATTTATTTATTTATTTTCAATTTCCTCCATTTATAAGCCCCACACCATGCCACACAAACCCATGGAACTAGTGTAAACATTGCTGAACAGAAAAAGCCCTCTCCTGTACATGGTCATGCTTAGTTTTTCTTTGACCAGTTAAGCTCAGCTTAGCCTCAGACACACACCCCTGCTTAGCTGTGCTTAGCTGAGCGCAAACAGGAGCTGCTGAGCTCCACTGTGTTTACACAAACTGTGACACACTGCCTTTTTATGTCAGCTGTCTCTTCTTCCTACACTACCATGGTTCTAGCCCTTACACAGTTAGTACCTGCGGACACGGTGATCCATTTTGCTATTCAATAAACTTAGTTCATTTACATACACCTAATTGCATATACCCTAATTACTGCACTACACCAGTGCCTACGTCCTTAGCAACCACTATAACCTGCCATGGTATGACTCTGCATGCTGGCCAGTATAATGGGAAATGTCAATATAGCTCCAAATATCATATTTTTACTATTTTAATTTTTTTTTTGTAAACTAGTATGTTTGCGTGTCACTGTGCACCGCTTAAACGTGACGTGATAAAAAAAAAAGGTTTTAATTTTTCATTAATTACATCACTTTTAAATGTCAATGGTCATAGTTTTGGCCATTTGCATGCCTACTGCATCTAATACATGCTTTTATTTGAGTTGTCACAGTCTCTGTTTTATTTTTACATTCTGGTACACGGTTAGTGACCACATACATTTTTCCTGCAGACACGGCACCTACACAGATGCCTTTCTGCTTCCTGGATGACAAAAATCACCTCATTTGCATGTTTTTCACCAGCAGATGAGGTGATTTGCATTCCACGACTGTTTCTGTGTCTGCACAGTGCTGGGAAGCTCATGCATGCCCCCAGCCTTGTTTCCTGGATCGCTCAGTAGACATGTTTCATGTCCAAGCATTGGCACTATTCCTACACAGAGAATAGCTCCATGTAGGCTTTATTGAATTACCCCTTGGATGTGGTTCTATATACTAAGCCAAGTTTTTGATGGATTTTGTTTACTGTTTGGATTATCTAATGCTCAAATGGGCTGAGGATATAGGGAAGAAGTTTTTTTGAACAGAAAGATATTTAGCAGTAAATGAGATTAGTTTTCTTGGGATTAAGGATATGTTGGAGTCTTATTTAGCTGTGTATCAACAGAAGAGAAAGACTTTTGTGTCACTTCTTGTAGCTCTGTGAGGTTTTCAGCTGTATGGATAACAGCAGATTCATCTGCATACTAAACTATGGTGGCATGTTTTGCGGTGCAGTGAAGATAACTGGAGAAGAGACTGTGTAACAGTGGCCCAAGAACTGATCTTTGGGTAACCCGTAAAGACACAGGTAAAAAGGATGAGTAATGATCTTTCCATTTCACTGCTTGTGTACTAATTGATAGCTCTGAAACCAAAGAAAAGCTGAGGAAGGGATGCCTAGTGCAGAGGGCTTTAGAAGTAGCAATGGGTGTGACACAATGTTGAATGCTTTCAATGTCAAGAAACAGGAGAAAAGTTTACTAGAGTTCGTGCTACTAAGGGCAGTAGTTATAGAATGGTTGGGATGGAAGCCATGCTGTATGGGTGAGAGAATGATGTTAAAGGTTAAGTATTTTAGGAGTTGAGACAATACAGTTCTCAAGAATTCTGGATAGTAAAGAAAGGATTGCTATAAGCCTATAATTTGAAAGTTCAGTGGAAGCTCCACCGTTATTAAGTGTTAAGCTAAAGGACTTTTTTCCATAATTTAGGAACTTTTTAATTCATCAGAATGGAAACTAGGTAGGCTATAGCATCAGCTATAATTTTTAAATATTCTGCAGGTAAATTATCTGGAGCTAGAATGGTAGGTTTTAATTTAAGGAAGAGTCTCCTAATAGTGGAGGTGTGGAATGATTCAAAAGTGAATTTTTGATGGCGGCTATTTTGTGGTTATGCAACTTAGGGGTTAGTGCATCTGTTGTTACGCAATGCTTCAACAGAATGAATGAAGGGTCATTTAAACTGGTCAGTAGCAGTGTAACTGGGGTCTGTACTGGATGGGGTATGGGTAGTTATTTGTCCTAGGTGGAGGAGATGGTTTATTGATGTCCATAATTGCTTGGGGTTATATTTAGGTTCATAGGTTCATAGATTAATACTAGGCTAACTGCCCTTACGAGCCATTTTAAGCCTAGCCAATTATCCCTTGTCAGACTCAAACCCTGCATCTTGTGTTTGTAAGGCAAACACCTTAACCATTAGGCCACCCTCCCAACCCAAATTATTTATATTCTTAAAAGAAGTGTGTAAATATTTTTTATCAGATCTGATACACTAGCTCATTTCCTAAGGTGTCTAGAATATTGCAGGTTTTTCTTGGTTTCATTTTGTGACCAGGCTTTCCAGTCCTTTTTCCTGCCTTTTATGGGTTGTTTAGTTTAGGTAGACAGTCATAGTGCAGAGTTGTCTTTAACTGTTTTAGTTTTAATTAGCACATGAGTGGTAATGATATTCAGAACTGTATTAAAATCTGAGACTGCAGCATCTAGTGGTAGATTTGTAAGTGTATCCCAGTTAAAGTGTATTAGAGTATTGTTAAAGTTCTCTATTTGGAGCTTACTGAGATTTCTAACTTGTTTATAATGGCGTGTTTTAGGGGAGTGGTTATATGTATGACTGCAAATTTAGGCAGATGGTCAGTCTTGGTGTTTAAACGGTTACCAAATGCAGTACTACTATCTGATGTAGAAGTAAGGATCCATTATGTCTGGTTCAGTAGCCGATAAGCTGCTGGTAGGTTGTGCTGAGCTGATTGTCTTCCAGTCAATGTTTAGACCACCTAGGATAACTGTTTCTTGTGGAATTTTATTTGAGGCCCAGCACAGAAAGTTTTCTGTAGTGGGGATGTTGTTTCCAGGCGGTATGTATATGCTTATAGTTGCTAGGGATTAGTAGTTATTGAGCTTCAGTAGTGAGATAAGTATTTCCACATTATGAAGCTGTGGAATATTGGGGGGGGGGGGGGATGATAACTCCAGGGTACTTTTATAAATTGTAGCAACCAACCTGCTTTTTTGCTTGTTTTGTCTAGTCTATGGACATTGTAGGCAGGGAGTAGAAAATGTGTGTCTTCTGCATCATTTTTAGCCACGTTTCTGTAATTACTAAAATATCAGAGGAGTGTATAGACATTCAAACATGGATATCAGAGAGTTTGTTCCTTATGTTTCTAATATTGATGTGAAATAGTTGTAGTCCTGGGAGATTTGTGATATGAGGTGATGTAGGTGGGATGGATGGAGCAGAGAGCATATTTCTGAGTGGGGATGGATGAGATGACTCAGGGTTGGGATAGATGTCACTACTACGCTTTAGTGACAGATGCATATGGTGAAGTGGTAAAACTAATTCTAATTGAGGTTTTTGTTTATCTGTAGTTTTTTTTTTTTTTTGGTGTAAGTATTTGATGAATGTATTGCATAATTCAGGAGCTATATAGAAGGAACGAGCTAAGTTACTGCTGATGGGGTCAGGAAAGCTGTAAAGTGTCACAGGTGAGTTGATGATGGTAAGGTGTGACGCATGCTGATAAACTAAGGAGAGAGTCCTGTGGTCCACAACGGGAACATTGTCTGATAATGGGATGGAAAACTTGATGTGTAGGTTGTTTAAAATTACATAAACTGCAATGCAATTTTATGATGGAGGTGATGATAGGAATGTGGCTGATCGCGAGGTGTGCCGAGAATGGGAGGGTACTTTGAACAGGACTAACTGTGGATGACTGTTTGGAGGGGGTGGAGAAAAGGATATCTATAAAAGAAACAATGTTGGGAGTGGAAGGGATACTACCAAAAGAAAAAAAAAAATCTACCTCCTTGTAAGGAACATGAAACAGAATATAAGTGGCATGTTATCAAGCTAAGAATAATAAAGGGGGAGGGGGAACAGCACTCTAATCAAATGATAAGACATGTAAAAAAATGTTGAATTAAGCTATGTAAAAGCACAGATTTGTGAGACGTAATTAATTAAGGAAAACCAGGAGTTCTTACTAATGAAAACTGGTGCTAGCTTTCTTTTTGTCTTCACCCTTTTAAAGGTTGCCTAAAATGTGCTTATGTATTGTGCATGTATATTAATTTAGAATGGTTTCACGGTTCCTTTATAAAGTCTAGCAGCTAGGAGGGGAGATAGTTTGAAATGGCCAATCCTGAGAGATATCGGGTTTGTCTGGCTGCACTTATAAAGGCCCTGATAGTTGTTGACCTAATATATACCTATGAACTTATAGGACACAAATTATTTTATGTACTGCACTAAACTCCTTTTACAAAGCTATTTTAGGTAATAAGGAGAACTGCAGTGCACCTCTAGTACATCAATAATGCATTTCCTGAAATGCAGTAAGTATAATATAATCTAAGAGAACTAACATTTTACAAACATCTTAAACATTATTAAATACGTCTAGCCTTCATAGAGAGCAGAATTAGTTGACAGGCCCATTCTTACAAATAAGTCACACAGATAGTAGTTTGAAAAGTAATGACACTCAAAACTTCAATGGTTGTAGACACAAAAAAAAAAACAGAGTGACCACAAAAAAGTGGAAAAAACATGTTTTATTTGAAGCAGATATCAAATTCTACAGGCAGTTAATTAGTTTCCTAACTGTAATCATCGGATAAAGCAATTTCACTGATCAACGCTACTTTTTGTCTTTTTTCATGGACTCCTATATTTAGTTTTCTTTCATCTATTTTTTAAATTGTTGGTAATGGGCGATCCTATGTGATATATGCGCCATCATTTTCTAAAATGCTTTGTGGTTCATGTTTTCAATGCTTTGGAGATACTTGTATATTGTAGTGTTTGCACAATTCCAAGTGCAGCAATCTTACCACATTATTGTGCCTTTCGGTATACAAACCCTCTACCATGAGTGTATAATGCCCAGCAATGAGATGTGTGACTGTTTACAGTTTTGTTTTACAGAAAGCACATTTGTCTATTTCTCCCACCCTTTCAAAGGATTTTGTAAAACAATGTGTGCTTTGTTCTCTACCCTGGGCTGCTGTTATTAGCCTTTGAATCTTTTGATTTCATTTCACCTTTTCTTAACCATTCCTGCAGCAGATCTTGATCAACATTGGGTTGTACCTGAAGATCTCTATACTTGCTTTTGTAATTTCCAATGTTCTTTCCTTCTCATCTGATCCTTTTCCATATATTATTTCTTTTTATGGCACTTTTAGCTGATGTCTGATTATTGTCTGCTTCTGGTTTGATTTCCATTCCCACATCATTCCGAAATGTTTCTGCTAAACTAAACAAATGTGTCAACTTAAATTTCTTTTCCACATGTTTTAGGATTTTTACTGTGTCTGGATCTGATGAGGTCAACAGATATATTTGCAGTCCCAATTGCAGATCAATGCATATAGTCAATTTCAGGGAGGTCCATATCTCCTTCAAAGTGATGTATAATCTGGGTATACACTGTTTTTATATATCATTTGATAAGCATGAAACATTTTTCTTGTTTTTGTGCCTAACTGATTTGATATTTTTTGGGACCAGTCAATCACACTAAAGCTGCAAGTTAGAACAGTAAGAGCAAACTGAATTAGGTCTTACACTTTATTCCTATATGTCAAGGCAGTTTTCAATATTAGCTTTAGTTTTCTGAAGTATTCCTTACTGAGCTTTATTCTCATTTGCTCATGTTTTATTGTTTACTCTTCACCTGTTCCAAAATACTTATACACTTTCTCCTGCTCAAGTTTATATCACACTCATTCTTCAGGTCAATATTTTCTTGGTGCTGCAGCTTTCCTTTTATAAATGTTAGTTTTACACATTCATCAAGACGAAATGTTATTTTCATATCATCTGAGGAAGTTTTAACTATATGTAGTTGTGCTGTCAGATCCTTGTCTGATAAACTATACAATTTTAAATCATCCGCAAAAAGTAAATAATATGTCTCTAAACAAGGCTGATTTGTGGGTGTTAAAGTATAACCATAGACAACCTATTAAATAAACAGCTTAATGTGTTAAGGGGGCAGGACAAAACAACAGCAGTGACAAAACATCACCCTGGAATATATTTTAATTTTTTTATCCCTGGGATAATAATTTGCCTTTGTCATGGCCTAAATGCAAGGTGGTTTGCCAATGTTTCATAGTCACCTTAATGTAACTGATAAGTGTAGGCTGTATCTTGTACATCTGTAAGCATTCCATTATCCATGAATTTGGGATGCTGTCAGAGCCTTTTTTATAATCTATTAATGCCATATTTAGTTTCTTCCCCTTTTTACAGCTCTCTATTATGGCTTTGTTTAGCAACACATGATCCTGTGTTCTGTTTGACTTTCTTTTATTACTTTTTTTTCTGTAGCATTGGAGCCTCACAGCAAGACGTTGTTGCGTTCGATTCTCAGCTAGAGCGTCTTCTATGTGGAGGCATGTGTGAATGGGCATACCTTCGTTGAAGGTTGTGCGTCAGGGCTGGTAACTCGGCACGTAAAAATCCACTACCAAACATTAGCGGACCAGAGTTCCGCCGTGGCAACCCCTAACTGGGATAAGCCGAAAGACACAACAACTTTTTTTCTGAATTACTCTAAACTCTGTCTGCATTGTTCCAGTAAGCAGTTTTTAAGATGTTGGAAGGCAAGTTATTGGTCCATAGTTCTTAGGATGGCTTGCAGGTTTACTCTTTAGAAAGAGTGTATTTTTTCTTGTCAACAAAAGTCAGTGTTAGTTCTGGATGTGCATGTAAGCAATTCTTATGGGTTCATAGGTGTTTACAAGGCTAACAACCACAAAGGCCTTTTTAAGTCTAGCCATGCATCTCAAATCTCTGACAAGTTATGATACCCTTGATAAGTGCAAGCAAGAATTTGGGAGATGAACCATTTACAGGTTACCTGTGTCCATTAGAGACATAGGTGCCAAACTAGGGATGAATTTCCAGTTTCCCATCCAATTGTCCAAGTTGCACTTGAATTGGGTTAGGGAGAAAATAGAAGTTATGTCCTTACCATAACGTTCCATGTGGAGTGTTCATCTCGCCTTTGTTCTTACACATGGGTTCGGAGCCGATCCTCGGCTCCGTGTCGGCCGCTTGCAAGCTCTGCATCGAGAAGAAGCTCGAGATCACCTAATACCCACAATCCCCCTCTGCCTTTACCTCAGATCTAGTTTGCAAGCAAACCAGCAGCCAGAGAGAGCACACTCATGCCAAAATTTACATAATCAAGAATCATCTATATACATATATATATATATATATATATATATATATATATATATATATATATATACACATGTACATCATACAAACACAACCACTGCAAATGCAGAAGGATAATACTCCAGACCAGGCACCAAATTGAACGTTCTTCCTGAGGGTGGGAGGGTGGGAATGTAAGAACAAAGGCGAGATGAACACTCCACATGGAACATTATGGTAAGGACATAACTTCTATATGTGAGAGTGTTCAATCTCGCCGTTTGTTCTTACACATGGGTAGCGTCCCTAGCTCCATTTTCCTGAGGAACTCACGGGAGAACGTTCTTGAGCACAGTGGAACCAAAGGTTGCCCTATCCCTAGAAACCCTGTCCACTTTGTAATGAGAGATGAATGTATGCGGTTTAGCCCAAGTAGCAGCTGCACAAATCGTGTCTAGTGGTAGGCAAGCTGCGTGAGCCAAGGATGTAGACACTGATCTTGTAGAATGCCCTTTAGGTTTGACAGATAAGGTTTGATTTGAAGAATCATAAACGTATATAATACAATCAGTTAGCCACTTGGAAAGAGTTCGTTTAGTAACCGCTACACCTTTCCTGCTGTCAGCAAAGGCTACAAAGAGTTGATCAGATTTCCTGTGATCCTTTGTTCTTTCCAAATAAAACCTGAGTTGTCTATGGACATCCAATTTGTGTAACATATACTCTAATTTATTAGTGTGATTTTTGTAAAAGGTGGGTAATTCAATGGACTGATTAATGTTATTGGTAGAGCAAACTTTGGGGAGAAAGGATGGATTAGTGCAAAGAGATACTCTGTCAGAGTGGAAGATCAAATAAGGGTGTTTAATAGAAAGAGCCTGAAGCTCAGACACTCGCCTAGCGGATGTAATGGCAACCAAGAAGAGAGTCTTCCATGATAAAAACTTCAATGGACAAACGGAGGCTGGTTCAAAAGGGGGCAACATCAATTTAGATAGTAAAAGGTTTAGATTCCAAGGTGATGTAGGAGTTCTAACTGGTGGTCTAATATGAAAAGATCCTTTTAAAAAAGCCTTACAAAGTCTGTGAGCCATCACAGGTGCCCCACATTCTTCCACATGAAAGTTGGAAATGGCAGCCAATTGCACTCTTAAAGTGGCAGGAGAAGCTCCTTCATGGAACAATTCTGTTAAAAACTCCAAGATCTTGTTTAACGGAGCTATGACAGGGTCTAAATTATGTGAATTCGCCCAGAAGACGAAACGCTTCCATTTACTGGTGTAGGTCCTTGTAGTGGAAGCTTTATGAGAAGCCACTAATATATTCTGAACTGCCGGTGAAAGAGAATCAGACCTGGCTAAAAAGGGAAGCGGAGCAGCCAAGCTGCTAGATGGAGTGATTCGAGAGAAGGGTGAGGAACTCCTGACGAGTGAGTCAGTAGATCTGGCTCTGGGTCCAGAATCCAAGGTCCCCGAATGCGGTGTTGCAACAGAAAGGGGAACCAAATTTGACGAGGCCAGAATGGGGCAATGAGGATTATCGTCCTTTGAAGGTTGTTGGCTTTCTGCAGAAACTTTGCAATCAGGGGAAAGGGAGGAAAAGCGTACAGGAGACCCGGGGGCCAATCGTGCACCAGCGCGTCCCTGGGGACTTCCCCTGGAGGGGTAATAGGGCAAAGTAGCTCCTGCATTTGGCGTTCATTGGAGATGCAAAAAGATCGTTAGAAGGCTGGCCCCACTTGCGAAAAATCGTCTTCGCAACTGACTGATTGAGGGACCACTCGTGAGGCAACAGGATTGCTCTGCTCAGCCTGTCGGCTATGACGTTGGATGACCCCGGGATGTGCGTTGCGATCAGAAAGCGACCCGTGGAATTCGCCCATTGGCCTCTCTGCATAGCTGATAAGACCTGGTTCCCCCTTGCTTGTTTATGTACCAGACTACAGACATGTTGTCTGTCTGAACTGCAATAGTTCCTAGAGGAAGAAGGGGAGCAAAGTGTTGCAACGCTAGAAACACTGCCCTCAACTCTAGAACATTGATGTGCAGATTGTACTCCAAATTGGTCCATTCACCTTGGACTGTCTGTCCCTGAAAGATGCCCCCCCACCCTATCAGGGAAGCGTCCGTGGCTATCGTCACTGTCGGCGTGGGTAGCACAAAAGGTCTTCCGCTGGAAAGGTTGCAAGTCTGAAGCCACCAGGTTAGGTGTGATTTGCATGTGTTTGTAATCAAAATTTCGTGTGTCAGAGGTAGCTGTTGGAACGACCATTGTGCAAACAGTAGCCATTGTAGAACTCTCATGTGCAGTCTTCCCAATGGTATCGCAATGAGAGAAGCTGCCATGAGACCCAAGACCTTCAGAACCAGCTTTGCTGGGGATTTTTTGGATGACAGAAGGAGAGAAATGTGGCTTTGTAGTGAGGCTATCCTTTCTGGAGGGAGCCTTAGAATTAAATGATGCGTATCTAATTCTGCTCCTATGAATAAGATATGCTGTGATGGCCGTAGTGAAGATTTTTCGAAATTTACGGAAATTCCGAGGTGAACACAAAGTTGTAGAGTGTAATCTCTGGCCTGTATCAGTTGATGCCGGGTGGTGGCAGAAAGGAGCCAGTCGTCCAGATACGGAAACACCTGGAATCCTAGGCGTCTCAGATGGGACGCTACCACTGCCATGCATTTGGTGAAAACCCTGGGGGCTGAGGTCAGACCAAAGGGCAGGGCTCGAAACTGATAGTGACTGGCACCCAGCCGGAAGCACAAATGATCCCTGGACGCCCTGGCCATTTTGATGTGGTAGTATGCGTCCTTCAGATCTATTGAGCACATCCAGTCATCCTTCTGTAAGAATGGAAGGATCGATTGAAGCGTGACCATTCGGAACTTTTCTTTCTTGACAAAGGTGTTGAGGTTGCTTAGGTCCAGAATCGGCCTCCAGTCCCCTGTCTTCTTTGGAACTAAAAAGAACCTTGAGTAAGTTCCAAATCCTATTTGGTCCGCTGGGACTGGTTGGATGACTCTTTTTTCTATCAGCTTTGAAATTTCTATAGCTGCTGGGTCTCGCAGATGGGGCGGCACATCTGGGAGTCTTTTCTTTTGAATGGGAGTGGATAGAAAGGGTATTTTGTAACCTCTGATAACCACGCTTTTTACCCAGTTGTCTGTAGTAAGATTCTGCCAGGCCTGAGGGTATAAAGCTAAGCGACCCCCGACTGCCTCCAGAGCAGGACAGTCGGGCCTCCTCTCAGGAGTGCTGGAAGGGTTTTCCAGGGGGTGTATCCCTGTCACCTTGGTTTTGCGGACCCCCTCTGCCGCCAGGGCGGCGTCTTCCACCTCTGCCCCCTCCTCTGCCTCTAGAGGGGGCATCACCCTGTGTGCCTGGGAAAGATCCTTGGGGTTTTCGAAACCACATTTTCCCACCGCGTTGCCCTTTGGGGTACGGTCTGGATGGGGTGGAAAAATGGACTCCGACAGCAGACAGAGTCTTTCCCTCCTGTTCACACCGGGTAAGGGTCTCCTTTACTTTGGGGCCAAAGAGAGTGGCACCATCAAATGGGGCGTTAGTAAAGGAAGACTTGAAGGCTTCCACAAATGAACATAAGCGCATCCAGGATTGTCTGCGAAGAGCAATCGCTGAAGCTGCTGCCCTACTCGATCCTTCGGCTGCATATGATATCAGCCTCATGGATGAGTTAATAATGGATGTAAGGGTATTGAGATGTGCTGTTACTTTCTCTGAAACAGCAGCATCTGTAGTACCCTGGAGAGTATCTCCCAACTCTTTGATTAGATCCCTCTGTAGATGTGTAAAATGGGTCAAATAGTTCAGGGATCGCATAGAAAAAGCCGCTGAACTAAAAATGCGCTTCCCGTATCTGTCCATAGTCCTAGAATCTTTGTTAGGCAGATGGACAGATGAGGAAGATTCCGACATCTCCTTTTTCGTGGCCGCTGCCACCACCATGGCGTCCACTGGAACTCCCTTTGTGAGGTAAGCCTTGTCTTGGGGTGCAGTAATGTACTTATTAGGCTTTCTAGGGACTGGTTCCACCGTGTCAGGCGTCTCCCACGCCCTTCGAGCAATCAGCTCCATTAACTCATCGAAGGGCGGAGTGACCCAGGAGGAGGAAGGGCGAGCACCGAATGCCTTCAGCAAGACTGACTCATCCTCAGAAGGGGGAAGGGACTGCCAATCACCTCTCTGCTTTAGGATCTCCAAGATGTCAGAAAAGGAGACATCTTCTGAAGGTGACTTTGGGGACCCTTCTGACTCATCCAAGTCAGTATCGGATGTCAAAGATTCTTGTGGAGAATCTAAGTGTCTCCTCTTACACAATCTTTTCCTAGGGACTTCTTCGGGGGGGGGGCATCCGAAGAAGCCTCCGAGGAAGAGGGGGCACCCTCCAGGGGTGGCTGAGACACCGGTGCTCGACGCTTGGATGTGGCCGTTGGTGCAGAGGAGGATAACGGTCCTTTATGGGGAGGAGAGGCTGCTTCTACTGATGTGGTTGTCTGGGTAGACAACACCTTCCTCATGAGATCGAAGGCCCCCGGGTCCCAAGTCGAGGTATCTCCCGGTTCCGAAGAAATGGGAAGAATCCCCGAAACAGGCACCGAAGGCATCGACCCCGAGGACGGAGCCGAATCGATCCGAGCCGAGGCCCCGAGAGGAAGAGTCGGAACCGAAACATCGGTTCAACTCTCGGCCCCGGAACCAAGGATGGATCTTCGGCTCCGAGACTCCGGAACCGGATCCGAACGGAGCCGACCGAGAAAAGGACGGTTCTGGCACCGAGGGCTCCACAATCAGTAGATCAGCCTCTTCCGGCTCCAAAGACTGGACAGGTCTCGGAGGAGGAAGAGATGGAGATAATGGGAGGCCTTCAAGTTTCGACACCAATTGGGTGGAAACCGAGATAAGTTTGGACAAGGCCATATTCTCCAGTAATTTCTGCACCACACGGTCAACATTGGTGTCGGAGAGGGGCCTGGAAGAACGGGTCGAAGGAATCGAAGACGGAGCCAACCTCAACAGTGTCGGGGGAGGGAGCTCCATCACCGGTTCCAAGACTCGAGGCTCGGAAACTGACAACAGTTGAACACTCGGCCCCGAAGTCTGTGGAACTGGTGATCTAACTTTAGTTGAAGAGCTTGGAGCTGATGACTTGGGCTCCGACGTCTTCGATTCCTTCGAGGATTTGGATGCCTGGTCAGAAGCATCCAGAGCCTCTTGAAAGGAAGGTTTTAACAAACCTCTATCCATTAGTTTCCTGCGCCTATCTGTCATGACCCTCCCACTGAAAGAATGACAAATAGAGCAGTCTTCTTGCAGATGGAGAGGGCCAAGACAGTAGACGCAGGAACTACGATTGTCAGTTACTGACATCTTTTGCCCACATTGGCAACGCTTAAAACCCGATTTAGCCTTTTCAGACATGTCACTAATAAAAACTGAAAGGTCAAGTCCAGTAAGAAAGTCAAGTCCGGTGAAATTGTCGAATCCAGTAAGGTAGTCAATCCGGTAGTCAAATCCAGTAAGGGGTGGTAGGCCCCGAGGAGAACTCTAAATAAGTTTTAATAAACTTAACGGAACCGAGTATCCCTCAACCTTACCACACACACACAATATATCACTAACAAACTTTTTCTAATAAAAGTACTAAGAAAAATATAAGAATAAATTCTTAATCTTATCTTAGGTGCTCGAGCTCGACCCAGTGATGCGAACGCTGCAGCGGCAAACTAGATCTGGGGTAAAGGTAGAGGGGGATTGTGGGTATTAGGTGATCTCAAGCTTCTTCTCGATGCAGAGCTTGCAAGCGGCTGACACGGAGCCGAGGATCGGCTCCGAACCCATGTGTAAGAACAAACGGCGAGATTGAACACTCTCACATCTCTGCTTCACATGGATGCGGAGCCTATTCCATAGATGGGGTAGTCTCTGGGACATACCTATCTCTCCAGCAGGACCCATTTATATCACAGGCAAGGTTTAAGTCTTTAGAATTGGTAATTCTGGTGCTGTTTGTTTTGTGGATATGCAGGAGGTCCATCGGAGTGGAGCCAGGCATAGATCTCACATCAAAAGCCTGTAGGAAACAGAATACAGGGATAGGGCCTTGAGGCGGTCTGCATAGGACATTTTACTTAAGCCCTGCATTGTTTTAGTGAGGAACCTCTGTGGACGTTCCAATTGTTGGATATGCCTGGTTAGGTACATTACCAAAGGGGGCATTGTACTCAATGATAGGTCTGATGAATGCTGAATACAGTGGAGCAATGACTACTTTGGACTTAGATTCTATACCTTTGATTATAAGTTGTGCAATATAGAACAATTTTATCACCACTGTAGACACATGATGGTCAAAGGCTAGATAACTATCTATGTGTGTCCCTATGTCCATGACTACTGGATCAACTCTAAAGGGTGTGTTGTCAATATGATAGTAACCAGGGATCTTATGGCTAAATCTTCATGTACTTCCTGAGTAGTAATTGAAACGTAGGTTAATAGTTTACAGGTTCACAGTTATATACTAGGTTAATGACTACCAGGGCCTTTATAAGCCTAGCTGTACAATCCAACCCAATTGCGTCTCTATGTTTCATGGGGATTTATTAGGAGGGGGTATGTTAATTAGGGAGTTTCTAGAGGTTTTGTGTGTGTGTGTGTGTGTGTGTGTGTGTGTGTGTGTGTGTGTGTGTGTGTAAGTTGGGGGGGTTGTTAAACAGATGCCAAACATAATGCCCAACCTGTCAGAAACATAGGAGCCAGACCTGGGGTGAATTTCCAATTTCCCATCCATTGGTCAAGGTTATGCATAAATAGGGTTATGGATGAGCTCTTCATCACATGGATGAGAAGCCTGTTCCAGAGCACTGGGATCCTCTGAGACACATATCTGTCTCACCAACAAGTCTTACTTATGTCACAAGCAAACTTTAAATCCTTGAATCCAATGGTTCTGATGTTGTTCATTTTGCAGATGTGCAAAAGTTCCATCAGAGCTGGATCCGAGAATGTCTTGTATGCCAGGCATAGATCATCTCTCAGTAACCTGTAAGAGACAAAGTACAGACATAAGGTTTTATACCCTGGATTCTCCTAGTAAGGGACCATTGTGGGCATTCCAGCTGCTGCATATGTTTGGTCAGGTGCACTCTGAAGGGGACATTATACTCAATGATGGGACTGATAAGGGCCAAATAAAGTGGCACTATGACCTCCTTGGACCTGGATGTTATGCCTTTAAGTTGGACAACATAGAATGATTTTCTTACTACCTTGGCCACATGTTAGTCAAAGGCCAGATTACTGTCTGCATATGTTCCCAGATTCCTGACTACTGGGTCAACCCTTAAGTTCATAGGTGTATATTAGGCTAATGACCACAAGGGCCTTTCTAAGCCATGCATCCCAAATCTCTGACAATTTCTGGTACCCTTGATAAATGTAAGCAGGGCTTGGGAGATGAAACATTTACAAGCAGGGTCATGAGAGGTGAACCATTTACAGGCTGCCTGTGTCCATTAGAGACATAGGTGTCAAACCAGGGATGAATTTCCTGTTCCCCATTTAGTTGTCCAAGTTATACTTGAATTGGGTTAGGGAGGAACTCTGTTTCACATGGATAGGAGCCTGTTCCAGAAAAGGGGTAGTCTCTGGGATACATACCTGTCCCTCCAGCAGGTCCTATTTATATCACAGGCAAGGTTTAAGTCTTTAGAATGGGTAATTCTGGTGCTGATTGTTTTGTGGATATGCATGAGGCCTACCATGTTGGGGTCTGACAATGCTCTGTATGTCAGGCATAGATCTCCCTTCAACAGTCTTTAGGAGACAAAAAGAGGAATAGGGCCTTGAGGTAGTCTGTATAGGACATGTCACTTACACCCCATATTATTTTAGTGAGAAACTTCCATGGATGTTCCAATTGTTGGATGTGCCTGGTTAGATAAATGCCAAAGGGGACACTGTACTCAATGACAGGTGTGATGAATGCTGAATACAGTGGAACAATGACCTCTTGGACCTAGATGTCATACCTTTGTTTATACGTTGCACAACACAGAATGATTTCCTCACTACTATAGACACATGATTTTCAAAGGCTAGATTACTGTCCATTGCTCTGGTGAATTTCTCCAAGAAGTCCACCAAGTTTAATAGGCATGATCTTCCTGACAAAGCCAAACTGGATTGGGTCCAGTGTCAGAAGGTTGCCTAAGTCTTTGTTGATAATTTCTGTAATAATTTGCTCCATGGCTTTGCATGTTAGACTAGTCAGACTCATAGGCCTGTAGTTTCTGGGGTCAGCTGATGGTCCACCCTTGTGAAGTGGAATAACTGTTGCAGTCCTCCATGCTTGTGGTACAAAGCCTGTTTTGAGGCTATAGTTGAAATGTAGTCCTGACAAGTCCTATTTCCAGCTATTTAGGAGGCATCCCAGAATATTGTCAGGGCCCACTGAGGCTCTGTTTTGGCCTTAGTGAGTGCTGCTAGGACTTGCTCCCTCTTAATAGTTGGGCAGATTATGCTAGTAGGTATTTCATGGAAGGAGGCAGAGAGGAGTTGGTGGATGAGGTTTGAGATGAATTTGTCAGCCAGTAAATTCACTATGTCGCTCTGCTCAGTGAACGTGGTACCATTGACTACCAGTTTGGCACACTGATGTGTGCTACCTTTGAGGTTTCAGACATAGCTGTAGAAGACCCTGTTTTTGTCTTTAGCCTGTGAGGCATCTTGACCTCATAACTGGCCTTGTTGAACTTAATTAGTCCTCTAAGTTTCCTGTTCATTTTAATTATAGAGCTTCTATCATGGGATTTTAGCCATGATATTTTTTCCTTTTGTTATATACTGTTTTAAGATTATGCGTAAATAGAAGAGATCAAAAATATCCCTTTTCATACAGTCTAGAGAAGTATGACTTAGGTCATTAACACCCACATGGACTATGAGAGAATCATACTGGCACCTGTGGTATAGTGACTTGAGTGCATGTGTAACTTGGTGGATCCTGGCTCCAGATAAGCAGCTAACTGTAACAGTTGATATTTAGTTTACTCTATGACAAGTTTAGGAAGTGGCAGATTAGCAACATAGCCCTTCTTAACTAATTTGTCCTTCTTAATTTAGGATTGTCCTTCCCCAAGCTGGGCAAATGCTTTACAATATTCCATTGTCACCACTGCAGGGGAGCTTGCTGACTATTTATCCAGTTTCATCCTGTATTGCTCTCTCTCTCTCTCTTTCATTACATCTTCTAACTAAAATTTTAGATGATATCAGAACTTTAGCCCAAAAATAATTTAACATTACCATCAAGCATGAATATTTTGAAAGGCTAGAACTTTATATTTCAATGCCATTTGGTTCAAATTATCTAAGAGCATTTTATCTGTACTTGCCTTCTTCTAATAATCCATTTCCATCTATTAGATGTCCTGCTGTATCATGGCTATCCTATCAAATGTTTTATGTGCAACCAAACTAATCAACAATAACATTTTTTATATATCCCAGTTCCTTCTGAATTATAATTTTTCTATTAATATTATCTAAAATATTCTCCCTTTCTCCAAAAAAAAAAAACATTGATCCTTATCTACCAGCTTTGCTAGCATTTTTGTCATTCCTTTAGCTATTAGAGACAAATTGTGATTTTGGATCAAAACTAGTCTAAATGATGCAGGGTAGTCTGCTGGGTCTTTGTCCTCCTTCAGTAATATTGCCAGCACTTCCTTGTTTCATGTAGGTATTTTCTTTTCTAATCATTAAACAGTGTTTTCTAAAATGTCAACACTCTCTTTCCTCCTAACATTCACATTTCTACATGAATTCTATCTGTTACTGGTGATTTCCCTTTTGCTTGATTATACACCACAGTTATTTCTCCTTTATCTGTCATGACTCTTAATCGCTGAGCTTCTGCTTTGCCAAGCTTTGAAATACCTACATTTTCCAAAAATGCTTCCAACTGTGTACCTTACCGATTGTCCCACACCTGTGCACTACATGGATTTTCAATAAAATTGCCAGCATATGGTAATAATGTATGTACCATAATGTTGGAACTTGGAGATCCATGTTCATCCACTTCACTTGATGGGACTGGCATACGGCTAGGTACCAACATGGCAAGTAACTCTCTTCAGACAGTTCCAGAACCTTCTTTATCTCCAATAACCCATCACTGCTCCTTTGTTACCTCAGTTCAAGTTTGGCTGCTTCACCTTTCCAAACCTTTTCTCTAGCAA
Source organism: Protopterus annectens (assembly GCF_019279795.1). Taxonomy (NCBI): domain Eukaryota; kingdom Metazoa; phylum Chordata; order Ceratodontiformes; family Protopteridae; genus Protopterus; species Protopterus annectens. Next base: position 1,136,395,135 of record NC_056739.1, read on the forward strand.
AAAAGGATGTATCATCTAGTAAGAAAGTGGAACATAGCTTAAGGGACTTGATGACATTTCTCCGGAGATAATATTCAAAAGGGAAGGGGGTGGAGGGAGAGTTACTGAAATAGACAGGCATGGATAATCAAGATCCAGTGTGACGGCAAGTACATAACTATTTATCTTAGGCAATCCAGTTTGTCCACTTCACCTGATGGAACCGAGTCCCCAGCTAATATCCTGGGTGGTATCTTGACAGAATACCATGGGGTATAGTGGAAGCAAAGGAAAACCTGGACCAAGATATTATGTCCTAAAGTCTGGTGAATGCATGCATAGATGCCAAAGTGGCTGATGCACAAATACCATCAACTGAGTAATTTTTCTTAAAGAGGACAGAAGACGAGGTTACTGCCCTGGTGGAATATGCCCTCAGCCTATATGGGAGAACTTTGTTGGATGAAGAATAAATCTACAAGATGCATTTGGAAAGCCAGCTGGACAAGGTAACTAGATACTTTTTATCCCAGCTTAACACTGGGAAAGGCAACAAACAGCTGATCATTAAGTCTAAAAAATATTTTGTACAGTGCAGATAAAATCTCAATTGTCTATGTACCTCCAGGCAATGAAGAAAGCATTTCCCCTTTCCAGAACAGAGAAGTGGAGAGGCTTGTTTGGAGCAGATTCTTAATCTACCTTAGAAAAGATGGGTTTGTGCATAAGGAAACTCTTATCTTTATGGAACAATGAGTAAAGAGGTTTACAGAATAAGTTCTGTAGCATTGAAATTCTTCTGGCTGATGTAATACTCATTAAGAAGATGGTTTTCCAGGATAAGAATCTGAGAGCTGCAGAACTGACCTGTTCAAAAGAAATCAGAGTTAACTTCTCCAAACCAAAATTGAGATCCAAAGATGGTGTGGGATCTTTTATAGTACGGCAAAGCAAGAAGGTGGCCTTTAAAAAGGTTTTCAAACTCTTTGAGAAGCTAGGACTTAAAAGTCCATTCCCTCCTGAAAATTGAAGATGGCTGCCAAATTAACTTTCATGGTCAAAAAATGAACTTGTATGGTAAAAAACAACTAGAGTCTGTATCAAACAGGGATAATAGAACAAACAAGACTGAATTAATTGAGGCTACAGTGGGATCTAACTCCCTCTGAGTGATCCATATTTAAAATTCCTTCCATTTGCTCTTGTATAGATTTGGTATAGACAACTTTTGGGATGCTATAAGAATCTGAAGAACACTTTCATAGAGAATGCTGGGTCCCTGGCAATTAATGGAATAGGAGAAGCCATGTGGTTAGTAAAATGGATACGATGTCTGTGTGAGGGCTGCTGGACAGATGGGAGAGGAGATCTGGAAGGGAAAACAGGATTCTGCTTAAGGTGAGGCCATAACAAGTGAAACTAAAGCTGCCAGAGAAAGAATAGGACTATGATTTACTATGCACAAGTTTGCTTTCTGGGTGAATTTCATTATTAGATGGAGCTGGATAAAGGAAGTCACTGTATTTGGTGTTGGCTGAGGATGCAAACAGGTTGCAACAAGGCTTCTCCCAGTGATGGAAAAAATCCATGGTACCTGTAGATTGAGAGACCACTTGTGAGGCATAAGGATATACCTGCTGTGCCTGTCTGCTAGCAACTGAACTGGTTGGGTATGTGCATTGCAATCAACAAGTGATTTGTGAAGATTGCCCATTCCCACACTTTCATTGCCTTCCAGCACAGACAGTATGATCTAATGCCTCTTGTTTGCTGATATACTAGACTGCAATCATGTCTATGTGGACAGATATTATACCCTGGTGAAAGAAGTCATAGAGTGCCCACAGTGCTACAACCATCCTCATCTACAGCATCTTGATGTGTAGACTGGTTCCTAGGAAAACTACATTCCTTTAACCACCTGATTTGTAAAATGCCCCACCCTAGTGAAGCGGCATCCGTGATAACGGTGGCAGAAAGAAGCAGAAGGACAAACTGAAACTATGGTGAGGTTCCAGCTATCCAGCCACCATAAGACATGCTTATCACATTTAGTTGTTATTCTGAGGTTTGCTCATGCCATTCTCCATTTGTGACCAATGAACCTCAGTATCCAGGGAAGGCAAGCATTTGACAACGTTAACAGAACATTTATGATCCAAAGGGAAGCAGAATGTAATGGGGATACCATTGTTGGTGGGTCTTGATGCAGAGAAAGCATTTGACAGACTAAGTTGGGACTTTATGAGCATGGCAATGGAAACATTTGCATTTCCTGAAAAAATTATAAGGTTGATTAGGGGGATATATGAAGAATTGCAGGCAAAAATTTAAGTGAATGGGATCCTATCTGATCATTTCTGCTTGAGCAGAGGAACCAGGCAAGGGTGTCTTCTTTCCCCTTTGTTATTTGCATTATATTTAGAACCACTGGCAAAGAAAATAAGGGACTCAGAAATTCAAGTATATAATTGGTATGGTAGTCAAGAAATGCTGGTTCTATTTGCAGATGATATACTTCCATGGTGATGCAGCGGTAGCGTTGTTGCCTCACAGCAAGAGGTTCTCCCGTTCGATTCTCGGCTTGGGTTGGGAGTGCCTTCTGTGTAGAATCTGCATATCCTCCACGCGATCGAGTGGGCATTCAAAAGACATGCATTGAATGGACGTGCCTTCATTGAAGGTTGGGCATCAGGCTGCAACTCGACACCATAAAAAACAACTGCCAATCATTAGCGGACCGGAGTTCCGCTGTGGCGACCCCTAACTGGGAAAAGCCGAAAGACAAACAACAACTATTTTATACCTGACAAAACAAGAAAGAGACATTACAGTGTTGTGGAACATTTTGAGACAGTTTCAAATCTTTATGGGATACAAAATTAATGAAGCTAAAACAAAGGCAATAGCAGTAAATTATGTACCCATACACAAATTGGTTTAGCAATATCCATATTTATGGGGACATGATAAAATGAAATATTTAGAATTTGGATTAAAAATTATTCTGGTCTGGCAGCTAAGGATATGTGGGAAGAGACTAAACAAAAGATAATACAAAAACTGAGAAAACAGTAGCTTTGTTGTATGGATATGGATAGTAAGATACAGTCAAAATGTTTTAGTCCCTTTAGTCTTAGTCACAGGTCAGGCATATTTTTATCAACCACAGGAGAAGTTATGGGTAGCAATTAATAAAGAGCTGAAGGATTTTTCTGGGAGGGGAAGATGGTAAAAGTCAAGTGGGATAAGCTAATTCTTTCAGTAGAACAGGGTGATTTGGGATTACCCAATTTGAAGGGGTATTTTAAGCTACACAGTTAAGGCTCCTATACATAGCACAGGCAGAAAACTATAATTCAAAGTGGAAAAGGATAATGTTGAAATGGGGGGAAGCTCAAGTTACAAGGAGAGACTGTGAATTTGGATGCAGGCCTTTAAGGAGAATAACAATAATCATACAGAATATTTTATCTGTAAAGAAGCAGAAAGTATTCTAAGAACTAAGCCAACATGGGAATGGAGAAAGGAGATTCTACCAATAAGGATGACTGCAATTAGGGATATAGACAATAGACAAGAGGGAGTGGGAATTTATTGGAGAAAACTGGCAAAGGAACCAAGGAACTGGGAGCAAATTACTAGAGAGGGAAAGGTAACAGAATGGGAAGAGGCCAAGAATTTATTTGAACTCCAGGTTAGAGATTGCCTTCCATATCAAGGACCGACACCAGAGTATAGGGAAAGAGAAAGAAAAGGGGGGGTCCTAAATGAAAGACCAGCACTGGTAGATTTTTCAGTATAATCTAGAACAGAAGTTGCCATTAAAAAAGGAATAATTAGTACAGCATATAAAATATTGTATGATAACTATATGAATCAATCAGAGGAGGTTAGAAAGGATTGGGAAGAGAGACTGGATAAGCAATTCATAAAGAAACAATGGGAGGATATATGTATGTCTCCCAAATATGCAACAAAATCTAGAAGATTTAGGATTTTTGCTTGGAAATGTTTACATTGATATTTTTATACCCCAAAGTAGACTCCAGAGAATTTTTCCTCAGGTAGACTGCAAATGTTGGAGGTGTAATGGGGAAGAAAGAGGTACTTGGGAACATATTTTCTGAGCGTGCATTAGGTTGTTGGACTTTAAGGATTCCCTGTGGGATGCAATGTCAAAGATGGTGGGCGGGTGGATTGGTGTGATGAGGGAGGTGATTTTTCTGAGCTATGATACAGAATCGGCATTGTCTAGACATGGTAAGGCCTTGCTGTGTCTAATTATGGCAGCTGCCAAAAAAGTAATTAGTAGAAAATGGAAATCAAAATGTAAACCAACTATATCAGAAGTAGTGAATACAGTAACAGAGATAAAACAACTGGAATTGAAATCTTTAGAAAAGGAGAGGAGCAAACTACATAGGAAATAATGGGAATTGTGGGAACAATACATAGAGGAGAGGAATGAGGTTTAAAAGAAGGCAGGACTAAAACAAGCTATGTAATGTTTGACCGAAAAAGATTGGGTAGATTATAAGTGATGTATAATGTTTAAAAACAAATTAGTTTTTTACACACGGTATCTAGATGATATCTTTATCCTGCTTAACGGTAACCAAAAGTCGAGTGAAACAGTATTAAACATTTTTAACACCTCAACTGATTTCTTTCGTTTCACTTCCACCTTTGATACTGATAGGATAGCCTACATTAATTTATCAAAAAACCTTGCTTTGAAATGTTACCAGGCAAAAATACACAGGAAGGAAACATATTCAAATACGTTTTTACACTTTACCAGCTGCCACCCTTTTTACCAAAAACGTTCAGTAATTAAAGGTCAGTTAGCACGAGCAGCTCGTATAGTTTCTACTGAACAGGATTTCCAAGAGGAATGTCAACTCTTGGGAACGATGTTCACACAGAGAGGCTACCCTTTGGAGCTAATTTCAGGACTGATCTTGGAAGTGAGTGGCAAACGTACTAAAGGAATGTATAAACCTATTTTGTCTATAAAAAAGATAGTTACCATGCAAGAGACCACATCAGAAAATATGGGAAATTCTGTAGTAACAGAATTGAGTGTCCTTGCCACACCTGATTCACCAGAAACAAAGTTAATTACAACCTATAATACATTCAGTTACCACTGTACAGGGATACTACGAAAAAACTGGGTTATTTTTGCAAGTAACCCTAGTATATTAAATAAATTGGGTGAATACCCGGGCACTACATTTAGGAAGGGTAGGAATTTGAAGGCACTATATGAACAACGCCGGAAAAAACAACCAAAAATAACTGGTATGTACAAATGCCAAAATTGCAATTTATGCAAATTAGTAACTGAATCCAATAGATTTGAAATAAATAATGTTCAATATAGAATGAAGTGTAGGGCCAATTGCAACACTAGAATGGTAGTGTACCTGGCTAAATGCCAGGGATGCCAGGCATTTTACATCGGTAAGATGGAGAGGAGACTCCGTGACCGTATGTATGAACACTCATATGCCATTAGCAGGAACAAACAAGACAATGCCCTAGCTAAACATGTGGCAGAATTTTCTGGACATCAGTTCAGATTTTTAGTTATAGACCAGCCAGAGCTCGATGTAAGAGGTGGTCCTGCACCATTGCAACTCAAAGAGCTGGAACTATTCTGGCAGATTAGATTTAATGCATATAATCTACCAGGTATAAATGAGACCTGTAGTTTGAGCAGTGTGTTAAAGCTTAAAAGTCTAAAAAGATGAATTTAGGAAAATATATTAATATGGAATGTCAGATTATTTTAATTAATTATTATTCATTTTTATATACATCTGGTTTTAACATGAATTAGACATAAACACATTTTAGATAGGAGAAGTTGTAAAGTGAATGTTGATAAATGATTTATTTATATTGAATGTTCACACTGAAATCTACTCTAGTATGGTTTTACTTATATATAAAAAATGTTCTATATACACAAAAAAAGACACATATGGATATATGTTATTTAGTATATACAAATAATATATATAGATATATAATTTTTCCTATATCTACTATTTTTTATATCAACTATTACCATAACTATTAGTAATATTAGAATTTCCCTTTATTTTTAGATTTATTACTACCATTATTTGGTTTTGAATGTTGTTTAGTATTTTTGCATAAATATTTTACTATTGTCAGTGGATGGCTCTGTAATTAGAGAAGTTGGTTGCCTCTGTAAGTTAATTAATTAATCAACTAATTAACCCAGAGCGAAATGTATATATACTCACAATGTGATTACTTTTGTTGTCTGAAGAAGTTTGCTGACAGAGCAAACAAAAAGCGCTTAATCTTATTAAATCTTTTTGGCTTTTACTGGTTTGCATTGGTTTTGCTGCTACCCGACTTGTTTACTAGTTTAGTTTCGTGTTTACATTTTTTTGAGTTTGTAATGGCTTCTGGGTCTGCGAGCAATGTTACCAATAGCTTCGAACCAGAAAAAATACCTGAAATACTGAGGAGCTGTAATAGTGTTGCAGGAGCAACACCAGCATCAGAAAAAGATCCTAATGTTAACCAACTAGACTTTCTTTTAACTCGGGTCGAGTCTATTTGCTTGAGACTTGACTATTTGGATAAACAACAACAAGCTATACAGCATAGCTTGCCACCTTTAACATATGACAATCTCACTACTGCTGGAATACGACGAGTATATTCAACAGTGCAGGCATCCACTGAAGCGCCTAACAGGGAGGAGCCGGGTCCTAACACCGACCAAGTTAATTCTACAAGGCCACCGGCTCAAATGGAGGATTTACATTTCACTAACCACTCGAATAGACCAACGCCTCTTAATGGACATGAAATAAATCCTTCAGTAAACCTTTTAGGCAATCAAGCGAATGTAGCGCTAACTTTTAATCAACGTGTTCCTACACCATCGAGCGCCAACATGGGGACTCAGCAAGGGAACAACAACACAGCACTGAGTGCAAATTTGGGCATTCAGCAAGGGAATAATTATTCAGTGTTTCCTGATCTCTCAACTTGGTTAGCGGAGAGATTTTCATTTAATATGACCTCAACTTGGTTAGCGGAGAGATTTTCATTTAATATGACCTCTCCTGTCATGGAGCGACAGTCTGGTGGAGAAGGAGGTAATAACAATCCTGTTTTTGATATTGTTTCACATCTTAAAGTTTTTGATAACCTATTAGTGAAGGTTAAAAAACTGCAGTTGGAAATTTCCTATTTCAAAGAATGTTTGAAATGTAGAATAGTGCCTAAAGGTTTAAGGCACCACCAATTTCCCACTGGTTTGGTGCCTGATTCAGCCTTTCATCAAGAACTTTTGGTGCTTTTTGATCATCAAGGTTTTGAGTTGATTGAATGCATAGTTAAACACTGTTCTATATGGGTGGAGGACCTTAACAAACAAGTGGCAGAATTAGACGCTAAGATAAAACTTGACAATGATTTCACCAGGTACAAATATGAATATAGTCGTATCTTTACCAGGATTGACCAGTACCTGGTGAAACTTAAAAATAACAAAGCTAAAAAATTAGAACGAGACACTATAGCGTATAAGGAAGGTAAAGCGTATCCACTTCCTCCTATAGCCCAAGTATGGAAAACTGTTTCTGAAGGTAGTTCTATCCCTGGTTACAATAACCAGCCAACTGTGTTTCATTACACTAATCAGTTGCCTAATACTATGGTACAAGTAAATGAAGATGTTAACCAAACTGAAAGGCAAGGTTATACGGAAGTCAGGAGAAGTGAAAGACTGGCTAACATCAACAATCAGCGTAATTCAAAAAACTTGAAGGGGAACCGGACGAGGATGAGACCCAAACAATGGTACAACAAGAATCAGAGGAAAACGAAAGATAGTTAGGAGAGAAACAAGACTTGAATTTAATGTCTTATGGCACTAATGAATTACATGACAACTTAGTACAACACATGATCCCTTTGGTCAATGAGTCTTGTGACTTTTCACCTTCTGAAGATGTAGAAAGTGTTTTTTCTAGTCTCCATTCAGGTCCATCTGACCTAGTGCCTATGAGAAGTAAACCTATAATTATTACCAATAGGACAAATGACTTTAAAGTGTACAATTTTTCTTCTATTGATATAGGTTCGGACATGGTGGATTTCTTTTCCAAAGGTAACACATATGTCCCTAAACAAAATTGTGATTTGGTGAGAACAATTATAGATTTAAAAACTTTCACGAGGAAATTGAACTTTAACTTGATGATGGGGTCTAATGTAAGTACAGTTCAAGATGACCAATTTAGAATTCCTAGTACTTTTAATCCACCCCTTCATCCACTTATTACTGTGTTTGAACAAATGTGTGAACTAGATATTCGCTTTAACGTTAAACACAGAGGCAAAATTCATACTAAAGATCCTTCTTTACAGAAAGAGAAGGGATTCTTGGAGTTTATTAAATTACATGATATTAGAGTCTGTAAGCCTGATAAAGGAGGGGGACTGGTAATTTTTGATAACATGGATTACTACAACAGAATGGTAGACCTGTTAGATGACCCCGCCTATGAAGTTAGTTCCCGCTCGGAGATCAATCATGCATATTCGGTAATAAAGGATAGCATATTAGACATGTTCATAGAGGGGCGAATTGAACAAAATATATTCAATTATATGTCTACACAATTTCCAAGGTACCCCTACCTTTTTGGAATTCCCAAAATACATAAAGATTTGGGTAATCCACCTATGAGACCTCTTGTCGATAGACGTAGGTCACCCACTTACCAATGTGCCAAGGTAATTGACTCTATTTTACAAAAATTTGTTAAACTTGAGTCACAAATTTGTAAGGATTCCTGGTCATTTTTAGAGAAGTTAAATGGCTTGGACTTCAACCCTAACTATAACTTTCTTACCATAGATGTTAAAGACCTCTACACCAGTATACCTCAAGATACTGGTATAGAGTGGGTAACTCGAGTTATGGTTAAGAATAAGGCTACAATAGATGAAATTTCACTTGTGAAAGAGCTCTTGGAAATTGTTTTATACAACAATTTCTTTATGTTTGGAGACAACTTCTTTCTTCAGAAAATAGGTGTGGCAATGTTTTCCCCTTGTGGAGCTAGCATTGCTAACTTAGTGATGGCCCATTGGGAGTCTGAGTATGTGTTAAAAAATGACAGTATTAAAAACAAATTAGTTTTTTACACACGGTATCTAGATGATATCTTTATCCTGCTTAACGGTAACCAAAAGTCGAGTGAAACAGTATTAAACATTTTTAACACCTCAACTGATTTCTTTCGTTTCACTTCCACCTTTGATACTGATAGGATAGCCTACTTAGACATTAATTTATCAAAAAACCTTGCTTTGAAATGTTACCAGGCAAAAATACACAGGAAGGAAACATATTCGAATACGTTTTTACACTTTACCAGCTGCCACCCTTTTTACCAAAAACGTTCAGTAATTAAAGGTCAGTTAGTACGAGCAGCTCATATAGTTTCTACTGAACAGGATTTCCAAGAGGAATGTCAACTCTTGGGAACGATGTTCACATAGAGAGGCTACCCTTTGGAGCTAATTTCAGGACTGATCTTGGAAGTGAGTGACAAACGTACTAAAGGAATGTATAAACCTATTTTGTCTATGAAAAAGATAGTTACCATGCAAGAGATCACATCAGAAAATATGGGAAATTCTGTAGTAACAGAATTGAGTGTTCTTGCCACACCTGATTCACCAGAAACAAAGTTCATTACAACCTATAATACATTAAGTTACCACTGTATAGGGATACTACAAAAAAACTGGGTTATTTTTGCAAGTAACCCTAGTATATTAAATAAATTGGGTGAATACCCGGGCACTATATTTAGGAAGGGTAGGAATTTGAAGGCACTATATGAACAACGCCGGAAAAAACAACCAAAAATAACTGGTATGTACAAATGTCAAAATTGCAATTTTTGCAAATTAGTAACTGAATCCAATAGATTTGAAATAAATAATGTTCAATATAGACTGGAGTGTAGGGCCAATTGCAACACTAGAATGGTAGTGTACCTGGCTAAATGCCAGGGATGTCAGGCATTTTACATCAGTAAGACGGAGAGGAGACTCTGTGACCGTATGTATGAACACTCATATGCCATTAGCAGGAACAAACAAGACAATGCCCTAGCTAAACATGTGGCAGAATTTTCTGGACATCAGTTCAGATTTTTAGTTATAGACCAGCCAGAGCTCGATGTAAGAGGTGGTCCTGCACCATTGCAACTCGAAGAGCTGGAACTATTCTGGCAGATTAGACTTAATGCATATAATCTACCAGGTATAAATGAGACCTGTAGTTTGAGCAGTGTGTTAAAGCTTAAAAGTCTAAAAAGATGAATTTAGGAAAATATATTAATATAGAATGTCAGATTATTTTAATTAATTATTATTCATTTTTATATACATCTGGTTTTAACATGAATTAGACATAAACATATTTTAGATAGGAGAAGTTGTAAAGTGAATGTTGATAAATGTTTGATTTATTTATATTGAATGTTCACATTGAAATCTACTCTAGTATGGTTTTACTTATATATAAAAAAAAATGTTCTATATACACAAAAAAGACACATATGGATATATGTTATTTAGTATATACAAATAATATATAAAGATATATAGTTTTTCCTATATCTACTATTTTTTATATCAACTATTACCATAACTATTAGTAATATTAGAATTTCCCTTTATTTTTAGATTTATTACTACCATTATTTGGTTGTGAATGCTGTTTAGTATTTTTGCATAAGTATTTTACTATTGTCAGTGGATGGCTCTGTAATTAGAGAAGTTGGTTGCCTCTGTAAGTTAATTAATTAATCAACTAATTAACCCAGAGCGAAATGTATATATACTCACAATGTGATTACTTTTGTTGTCTGAAGAAGTTTGCTGACAGAGCAAACGAAAAGCGTTTAATCTTATTAAATCTTTTTGGCTTTTACTGGTTTGCATTGGTTTGCTGCTACCCGACTTGTTTACTAGTTTAGTTTTGTGTTTACATTTTTTTGATGTATAATGTTTGCAACTAGGAGTGTGTCAGTATGGTTTGTGATGTAAAATGCTTGCAACTACGATTGTGTCTGTGTGGTTTGTTTTCATTTATATAAATGTATGATTGCTTATGTCTTTAAGTGATAGTTTTAATAAAGATGTTTCTTGTTTAAAAAAAGGGGGGCAGGAATTGGACAATTTAATGTTGCTTAGGTTATATGATATATAGCAGTATATTTGAAGTAGGTTTGTTAATGTAAAATAAATACAATTTGATTACTTTTGTATAAATATAAATCTGCCTATGTCACAAGTCATAATTCAATAAAGGTGTTGGAAAAAAAACATCAACTGCACAAAAAGATGAACCAACTCAGTATCCACATGTAGAATTCTTATGAAACATCTATCAAGTGGCACCAGCAGATTGCTGCTGCCATCAAACCCAGGCCGTTGAGGGCTTGAAAGGCAATTGGAAGAGAATAGTCTAACAGATGAAGAATGGACGTTTGAATGGGGAGAATAAATCCTTGTGGAAGCTTTGTTAATTTGTTAAAGGTGTACAGACGGCATCCTATAAGCATGAAATTCTGAAATGGCTCCAGTTCTGATTTTTTTCTTGTTTACAGATATTCCTAAAAACAGGCAAAGTTGGAGCAAGTAGTTATTTGTTTGGAGGAATGACTATGCTGGTGATAGAGATGATGAGTGAGTCGTCTAAGTAAGGGTATACCTGAAATCCTTTGGTCCTCATGAGAGGCAAACACTGTCATGCACTTGGTAAACACTCTGTTGGCAGTGGACAGACCAAATGCCAGGCTCAAAACTGGTAATGCCTGGCTGCAACCTAGAAGCACAGCAATCTCCTGAGCACCTTGACAATTTTGCTATGCAAGTAGGCATCTCGAAGACTCAACAAGCATAACCAATTCCCTTCCTGAAGGCAATGAAGTATGGATTGCATTGTAACCTTCTAGATTCATGATTTCAGCCACTGAGATCTAGTATGGGCCTCTAAACTTTTTTTGTAGCAGGAACCAAAACAATCTTGAATAAACCCCAGATCCTCTCTGGTCTGTTAAGACCTCTTGAATGGTTCTTTTGAAAAGAAAACTTAAGACCTCTGTTTTTGCAGGTCATCAAGATGGCTGCACACTGAACAACAGATTGATTAGAGTTCTTCCAGTGTAAAAATTTCACAACTCTGCAAAAAGCCAATTAAAGATATAATTTTGGGTTAAAATCAGTTACTGTCTAGTAATTACACTGAATGATGACAGAAAAGTCATTTACAGAACGAAGAGAAAATCAACTAGGAATGGAGAAGAGAAAACTATCTGGGAAGAATCTTGCAGCTGTTCATCAAAAAGCAGTTCAAGCTTGAGCTTAGGTATAGGAGATGGCTTCCAGTAATTTACAGAGCAAATGCACTAACGTATGTAAAAATACATTAAACACTGAAGTGATATGTAGTATCAGACAACAAATGGTTGGTAAAACAGAAAAGGCTTTAACTAGATATTCAGATAAACTGATAAGTTTACCAGAGGTGCACAGAGCTTAAGTACTTGCAACTGATCTGCAGTGTTATCCGAAGCATCCACTGCTTTTTACCAAAAAATAAATATCATTTTTACTTGACCTGCACTTCTTGTACTGGTTTTTATTGTGTGCTGTTATTTTTGAACTGTATTTTTGCTGTTAGCTGCACTTTTTAGCCTAGCATAGACTTGGTTCAGATTTACTGGACCCAGTCTGTCTTTGGAGTTTCTGAGGACTAAACTAGCTTTCCTCCACAAAAGAGGGCCTCCTCTGCACCCTACTGAAAGAAGAGTGCAGCTAAGGACCCAGATGAGTGATGATTGTTGACCCAGGCTCCAGTCTCATGCACTATCATTGGTTAGAGTGGCGGAGCTCTCAGATTATGTAGCCCAGCGGGTACGGCCCTAGCCCTGAGCAGCATCCTACCATCACCCAGAATGATACCATAGTACAAGCAGAAAATGATTGATTTCAACAACTGGATAAGTTTCTGGTGTCATTCTAAGGGGATCCAGTATCTGTCTGCCTGGGATGACATGATTGACAGACCTCGATGCTTTGCTAGAGATGGCCTGCATCTGTCACACCTGAACTTCCAGATACTGGCCAAGGCTCTTGCCACCTCTATAGTGTCTTTTTTAGGCAGTGTTTTAAAGACCAAATTACCACCATAACAGCTACAAACAAATGCAATCTGAGGGTCATGCTGCTCAGTGCTAGAAGTATAAATCTCAAAATGCACTGGCTTGAAGCGCTACTTAAAATGGAGAACATCGACATTTGTGCTGTAACAGAGACCTGGTTCAAGGCAGCAGAAAGCACCCCTGCACTACCAGGCTATAACTCATTCCACCCCAGAACTTGGACCGAAGCTCCAAAGGCAGTGGTATTTCCATATTCATAAAGGATGCACACACCTCCAGACTGGTAGCCCAACATAACGCATCTGAGATATTTCAGGTGCAGTTAACATTGGATAAGACAGTGATTCAGGTCATAGCCTGTTATAGGTCCCCAACCATGTCCCAAAACACTCACTCCATGTTCCTAAGCATCCTGGAGAATATTAGGGACCAACCTAACACTCTCATACTGGGTGACTTCAACTACCCCTCCGTTAACTGTGAAAACTACTCATGTACCAATACACTTGCCCAACGTTTCCTGGAATTCATTAATTCCAATGCCCTGGACCAGCTCGTTCTTACCCCCACTAGAGGTAGCAACATCCTTGACCTGGTCATTACTAACATGGACGACTGTTGCTCTACACCAATAGTCAACTCCTCCCTGGTTAGATCTGACCACAAACTAATCACCTTGGAAATCCACATCCCTCTCCCCCTCCCCCACAAAGGTAACCACCATGAAAAACTTCTCAAAAGCTAACTTTGGACTCCTAAGAACAGAGGTGGCTAAATTCATGGCACCCATGCAAATGGAGAATAGTTGCATGACCGCCGAATCATACACCAATGCACTGTACAAACACATACACAAATGCATGGATCTCACTGTACCCAACAGAACCAAGACGCTCTCCTCAAAAAAAAGGAAGCCAATATGGTGGTCTCCTGCCATAAACAAACTCTACAACAGAAGGAGGAAACTGATGCGGAATAAGGTGAAGTCCCAAGACTGGAAAAACTCCCTTATCAGCCTCAACAAAAAGTTGAGATCCCTCATCAAATCCTCTAAAGCTAGCTATGAAAACAGAATTGCAGCAGATTGTAAAGACAATCACAAGGCCTTCTATAGTTATGTAAAGAACCTCCACGGCATTGGCCAGATTTGCTCTGAGCTACTGCATAATGGTACCTCCTATACTGAACCAACAGATATTGCTAATATACTGGCCAACAGATTCAGTGCCAACTTTACCCCTCCCCAAGGACTAATCACAATACCAGTAGATTGCCAGGCACCCAGTATTACTACTGCACAGGTTAAAGCAGCACTGTTCAAGGCCAAGAATACAGCTTCTATGGGACCTAACAATATCCCTGTCTGTGTTCTACATGAACTACAGATTGAACTGGCACCTCACTTGTGTGCCCTGTTCTATCACAGCCTCACCTCATGCTTTGTCCCTACCAAATAGTGCACTGCTATAGTCATCCCTCTCCACAAAGGAAGAGCGACTGCAGACCCTGGGAACTATCACCCAATTAGCCTGACAAGTCTAATATGCAAAGCTATGGAACACATCATCATGGGCCTAATAAACAAGAATACAGGGAATCTCTAAACTCTGGATCCCACACAGTTTGGTTTTGTAAAGGGTAGATCATGCCTGCTCAACTTGGTCGACTTCTTTGAGTCAGTCACAAGAGCTATGGATGAAGGCAAGGTGGTTCATACAGCCTAACATGATCTGGCCAAGGCCTTTGATACCATTCCCCACTCAGGAATCATAGAAAAACTCACTAAGCTAGGCATCAACCCCTATATCACTAGGTGGGTTGTAAACTGGCTCACAGATAAAGCCCACAGTGTGTAAGTAGCTGACTCCAAGTCAGACTGCTGACCAGTCACTAGTGGAGTCCCACAGGGTTCAGTCCTGGGTCATCTCCTGTTTGGTATCTACTTCTCAGAAGTCCAGGCCAACATGAAGGGATTCTGGCTGGCAAAGTTCACAGATGATTGCAAGTTGGGAGCCATTATTAACGCCCCAAGTGATGTTGATATCCTATAGAAAGGCCTCACTGAGACCAATCAACTGATGTCAGAACCATGGCCTTAAGCTCAATGCCAAAAATGTGTCATCATCCCCTTTGGGAAAAACCCACTTCCCATGAACTACCACATCAATGGTAGTCCACTGAACACAGAAGGCATTATAAGAGATCTGAGAACACAGGCTGACAGCAACTTCTCTTTTGACCACCACACTGCCACTGTGGTCAGAAAGTCCTATGTGGCACATCTCATTACTAAGGGTTTTGCAAACAGGAATAAAGAGGTCATTGTCTCCCTCTACTCTTCCCTCATTAGGCAAATCATTGAGTACAATGCCCCATTTGGCATGTACCTCACTAGACACCTGCAATAACTGGAGATGCCACAAAAGTACCTCACAAAGAGGATCCTAGGCCTTAAACACTTGTCCTATATGGACAGACTCAAAAAACTCCAACTATTCTCTGTCTCATATCTCCTACTTAGAGGCAATCTCTGCTTGGCTTACAAAGCCATGTCTGACCCAGCTCTGTTAGAAATTCTGCATGTAAAGAAATCCCAATCCCTCTGCATCACACACTCCAGAGACCTCAACCTCATTACCACAATCAGCAGAACGTGCTGGAGGGACAGGTTCATAACCCAGAGACTGCCCATGCTATGGAATAGACTTCCCATACATGTCAAACAGAGAACCTCACTGGCCCTCTTCAAGATAAATCTTGATGAGTGGATGGGACATAGAAAATTCACCCCAGGGATCACTCCAGTGGCTCTACTCAACAGAGAAACTGGAAACTAAGGTCGGGTGGCACGATGCCAGGGTAATCCTATGGGTTAGGCTTGTAAAGGCTCCAGGGCCATTAACCTAGTACACACTTATGAACCTATGAACCTATAAATTCTGTTAATTTCATTGCTATTTATTCCCCATGTTTGCTCGGTGCACGCCAACCACTGGTAGTTATTGAAGCAAAGTCCCAGACAGATACATTTTCCCCTAATCTGTTGCTTGTGTTCCATCTGAGGTTTCTCGCTGTTGTGCTTCACTGTCCGAAGGGACACTCAGCTGAGCCTCTGAGGTGCCAAAACAAGTCTCGCCCACTAAGCCTCTCACAGTTTAGAACTTCTACTAGTCCCTCAGTCATACCCTCATCCTTCTAGTCCTCTCCCCATTACTGACCATAGTACTATACCTAGCATCATATGGACATTTTCCAAGTTTCTCCAGCCAACCTGGTTGACATGGGCATCCTGAGGCAGTAAAGCAATTGCCTTTATGTATACTGACAGTCCATTACTTCTATGTTACACAAATTCAATATGTGAGAGATGCATCTATATTAAGAATCTAGAATCTATGCTCTCTGACTCACATATCACCATATATTATGGGGGTTGTCAGCTCACATAATTCACAGTTTATATCTGTAACAGTAACAGTACTTGGAACACATCTAGAGCCTGTTTCCTGCATTTCCTGTGTTGCACTTAATTTGAAATCGTTTTTTTTTCTCTAAAAACTGCATTTTACCTGATTTTGGCATAGCACTCAAGTGTGGGGTCATTTATTGCACTGTTGTGATTATTTTGCTGCTTGTGTATCTCTGCTACCTTTAAACTACAACAAAAAGAAAAAAAACAAAAAAATCTTGCTTTTTTCCCACTTTCTGAAAGTTAAGAAAGTTCAGTTACAGATTTGCTGTTCTGAACTGTTTGGAAGTGTTTAGAAGGCCAGTGCTTGTTTGGGCTAAAGGGAAGTCTCTGTGTTCACCAGTGGGAGTGGTTAACACTGAACAGCCTGCCTGTCCCTGGAGGAGTGGTTACTACCTAGAAGCTGTAGTTTTATTGGCCGTTTTGGGTCAATTCTAAACTCCTTCAGCTCTCTCTCACTCTTAAAACCCTACAACTCTCTTTTTGTGCGGTTTTGCGCACTGAGCAGCGTCGGGCAGTGCTGCCTAAACAGGTTTAAACTATTCCAGGCTCCACAAAGTCTGCTCTTCACTTTTATCCTTAGAACTGTTCAGACTCTCAAAGTAATCACTCTATTCTCTTTCTAAAGCCCTGCACTTGTTCAGCTCTTATAAGGAAACACTAACTAACTAAAGCACTACACCCTCCTTGACTTCTCATAAGTATTAGACTCTCGATTGGTCCTTCCTGATCAATTGAAAAATCAGTTCTCTTCTCTAATCTGATCAGTAAAAAAAACAGTTCCCTATACTAATCTGGTATGTCCAAGGGTCAGTTTCAAGGTTACTCTCCAGTCCAGCTAGTGAATCTGGGAATTTTGAGGCAATGTTACAATTGCCTTATGTACACAGACAACCCTCTCCTCCTTCCAACAAACTCTAATACATGTGAGAGATGCAGTTACACAGCCAAACTGGAGGCAGAGCTCTCTCAACCCAAGACTGACACAGTCAGTCAGGAGGAAAAGGTAACCACCCACACCACAAATCCAGTCTCACACAGACCTATTGCATCTGCATACCCAACACATAAACACACAAAAACATACTCGGAAGCTCTAAATAAAAATCTGCCTAAACAGCAAAGACCTCCTAAGCAGATATCCAAGCAACAACCACCCCTCAACAATACCCATGAATCACATATCTCACAAAATCAGTGTGCCTCACAGTCACAGCCCTTAAGGCCAAACAACACACCAAATACACTTGTTATAGGGGACTCTATTGTCCGGCACACTGACGTCCTGCTCACCAGACTGAACAAGGAGAAGATCACTGTAAGCTGCCTGTCGGGTGCCAGGATCTGCCACATAATGCAAGCACTCAGGTCACTCCAAAGCAAGTACAAGTATGACTCCGTCATTGTCCATGCTGGTGTGAATGACCGGAGACATACCTCTGTGGACTACATGAAAAGAGACATAGAGGAGCTCTCTGACCATGTAGCCCAGGCTGGTATGACCCTGACCTTGAGTAGCATCTTGCCCTCACCAAGAATGATGCCACAGTATAAAGACAAAATGATCAGTTTCAACATTTGGCTAAAGTATTGGTATCATTCAAAGGGGATCCAGTGTCTGTCAGCCTGGGATGGCATGCTCGACAAGCCACTTTGCTTCGCTAGGGACGGCTTGCACCTGTCACCCTTAGGCTTTTGTATACTGGCCAAGGCTCTTGCCACCCCCATAGTGCCTTTTTTAGGCAAGGCTCAAAGGACAAACCCACCTCCATAAACAACCCAAGGATAAAAAAACTAAAGGTAATGCTACTCAATGCCAGAAGTGTAAACCTCAACATGCACGCACTCGAGGCTCTCCTCAGTATGGAGAAAATCGATGTCTGTGCAGTAACAGAAACCTGGTTCAAGGCTCCTGAGAGCACCCCAGCACTACCAGGTTATAACTCATATCATGTGTTTTGGACTCAAAACTCAGACCGAAGCACAAAAGGAGGGAGAGTATCTATATTCATCAAAGATACCTACACCTCCAGGTTAGTGGCACTGCACGAAGCATCGGAAACCATCCATGTGCAACTAACAGTGGGCAAAATTGCCTTTCAGTTTGTAGCCTGCTACAGAACACCCTCCCCTATTACAGGAACCACACTTGGCATTCCTGAGAACACTGGAGAATATGAAGGTCTCTCCAAACACTATGTTATTGGGTGACTTCAACTACCCAAACATTGACTGGGAAAACTACTCAAGCCCAAACACCCTCGGCCAATGGTTCCTTGAATTTATAAACTCTAACACAATGGAACAACTGGTCACCACTTCCACAAGAGGGAACAACATATTGGACTTGGTCATCACCAACATGGGGACTCTATGTTCTACACCAGAGGTAAATCCCTCATTGGTAAGATCAGACTATAAACAAATTTCCCTGGACATCCATATCCCGTCCCCACCCCCAGCCAAGGAAATCACTGTAAAGAATTTCTCAAAAGCCAACTTTGCACTTCTCAAGACTGAGGTGGAATCCTTCAAAGCCCCTCAGCCAGAGCATAATACAGCCCAATCCACAGAATCCTTTACAAATGCATTCTATGAGCACCTGCAGGAATGCATGGATCGTGCTATCCCAAATAAAACCAAGACTCACTCCTCCAAAAACAGGAGACTGGTCTGGTGGACCCCGGCCATAAATAAGCTATACAACAGAAAGAGGAAGCTACTACATGATAGAGCAAAATCCCAAAAAGGGAAGGCATCTCTGATCAGTATTAGCAAGAAACTTCGATCCCTCATAAAATCATCAAAGGCCAGTTTCGAAAGAAAAATTGCCCTAGACACTAAAGATAATCACAAGACCTTCTTTATTTATGTCTGGAACATGGGCGGAAACTCCCAGATATGCTCTGAATTGTTGCATAATGGTACAAAATATACCAAACCTACAGACATAGCCAACATCCTGGCAGACAGATTCAGCGCAAACTTCTCCCCCCCTTCCCCCCAAAGGAGCAAATGCCTATCCCAACTGAATGTAACCTCCGTGACATCACAGATGCACAGGTGAAAGCTGCCTTCTCCAAAGCAAAAAACACAGCATCTATGGGACCGGACGGTGTCCCAGGCTGTGTCTTACACGAGCTCCAAGAAGAACTGAACCCTCACATTAAGTCACTGTTCAAACTTAGCCTTACTACAGGATACAGGGTATGTACCCAAAGAATGGCGTACAGCTACAGTGGTCCCACTCCACAAAGGTGGTGCCACAATGGACCCTGGAAACTATCGCCCCATAAGCCTGAGTAGTCTGGTCTGTAAAGCTATGGAGCATATTATCATGGAACTCATAAACAAAGACATTGGGAGCCTCCAGACACTGGACCCTACCCAATTTGACTTTGTTAAGGGCAGATCTTGCCTCTTAAACCTAGTTGATTTATTTGAAACAGTTACCAAAGCCATAGATGAGGGCAAGGTAGTCCACACAGCCTACCTGGACCTCGCAAAAGCCTTCGACACAATACCCCACTCGGGCATCATAAATAAGCTTACCAGCTTAAATATCAACCCCTATATCACAAGATGGGTTGCAAACTGGCTCAGAGATAGAACCCACATGGTTAGAATCGCAGGTGCCATGTCCGAATCCAAACCAGTTACAAGTGGCATCCCACAGGGCTCAGTTCTGGGACCTCTCTTGTTTGGTATATACTTCTCTGAGGTTCAGGCTAACACGGGGGGATTATGGCTGGCAAAGTTCGCAGATGACTGCAAACTGGGGGCCATAATCGAATCTCCAGCTGACACAAGCATCCTCCAAAAGGGTCTCACAGAGACGGATGCTTGGTGCCAGAGCCATGGCCTCAAGCTAAATGCTAAAAAGTGCATAGTCATCCCCTTTGGGAAAAACAAGGTGCCCACAAATTACCACATAGGTGGTAATCCATTAAGTCTGAAGAAGTAATTAGAGATTTGGGGACCAACGTAGATAGTAATCTCTCCTTTGATAATCACATTGCCAAAGTGGTTAGAAAGACCTTCTATATAGCCCACCTTATCACGAAAGGGTTCGCATCTAGATCAAGAGAGGTCATTGTGCCCCTCTACTCGTCACTCATCAGGCCCATAATTGAATACAATGCCCCTTTTGGGATGTACCTTACCAGACACCTGCAGCAACTGGACAGACCCCAAAAGTACCTCACCAAGAGGATCATGGGCTACAAACAGATGTCCTATGCAGCTCGACTAAAGAAACTCCTGCTCTACTCAGTTGCTTACCGCCTACTCAGAGGCGATCTATGCCTGATGTACAAAGCCATGTCAAACCCAGAATTAATGGACATGCTCACATCAAAAAATCCAAATCCCTTAGAGCTACACACTCCAGTGACCTAAACCTCAGCACAAAAATAAATAGGACATGCTGGAAGGACAGATTCATTTCCCAGAGGCTCCCCTTACTCTGGAATAGAATCCCAATTCATGTTAGACATAGCCCCTCGCTGACCCTCTTCAAGCAAAATTTGGACGCGTGGATGGGAAATCACAAATTCACCCCTGGGATCTCTCCTGTGTCCCTGCTAGACAGAGGCACAGTAAACTAATCTTAAAAGGGTACCTTCTGTGACCTACTTTACAGAGGCACAGTAGGCTAATCTAATAGGGAGGCGGAAGCCAAATACCCTCTGGCTAGGCTTATAAATGCCCTAGGGCAGATAGCCTAGTATCTACCTATGAACCTACTGCACCAACCACACACACACCACTTAAACCCACATATGCAGAGGTAGTCAACAGAAGCCTACCTAAAGATCACAGACTTCCCAAACATAAACATGTTTCACATAATTCACTACCAGCTGAACACAATACACACAAAAACAGACACACTGGTGGCTCACCTAACAAGCCCCTGAGGCCAAACACAAAATCTAATGTTATGATCATAGGTGACTCCATTGTGAGATACAAGGTGTCTCACTCAACAGGCTGGATAAGGAAAAAGTCACAGTCAGCTGTCTTTCAAGTGCCAGGATCTGTCAAATCACACATGCACTCAGCTCTCAAGAACAGGTATTGTTATGACTCTGTCATAGTCCATGTTGGTGTGAACAACCTGAGACATACTTCTCTGCACTATATGAAGAGAGACATGACTGAGCTCTCTGAACATGTGTCCCAGGTGGGTATGTCCTAGCCTTAAGCAGCAATCTACCTTTGCCTAGGATGATGCCACAAAACAGGCAAAAAATGATTGACTTCAACAATTGGCTTAGTTTCTGGTGTCATTTCAAGGGGATCTAGTAACTATCAGCCTGGAATGATATGGTTGATAGACCATGATGCTTTGCCAAAGATGGTCTTCACCTGTCACCTCTTGGCTTTTGATTACTGGCTAAGGCACTTGTCTCCCCTATAATGCCTTTTTTAGCCAGTGTCACAAGAACAAAATTCTCGGTATAAAAATATCCTCGAAAAACAACCTCAAGGTCATGCTGCTACACGCTGGGAGTCTTAATCTGAAACTGCACTCACTGGAAGCATTCCTCACTTTGGAGGAGGCAGTCACACAGACATAGTTCAAGGCCATGGACAGCACCCCAGCCATGCTGGGTTATAATGTCTTCCACATGTTCAGACCACAAAATGAATGTGTGAGAACTAAAGGAGGAGGAGGAGGAGGAGTAGTATCGATTTCCATCAAAGATAAATACACCTCTAGACTGGTTAAACAGAATGATTCCCTACAGTTACACCAGGTACAAATAACTGTAGGAAAGACTCACCCCTCCGAGTTATCATCAGTTACAGGTCCCCCTCCATGAACCATGATATCCACACTGCCTACTTGGATCTACTTGAGTCACTCAAAATACAACCAAACACTCTGGTTGTGGGTGACTTTAACTACCCATCCATAGACTGAGTAAATTATACCTTTATTAACACTCTTGCCCAAAGGTTCTTGGACTTCATTAACTTCAATGCCTTGGAACAAATAGTTGCCAACCCCACAAGGGGCCCAAACATTCTTGATCTAGTACTCACCAACGTGGGAGATCGGTGCACCACCACAAGTATGTGGCTCTTCCTGGTGAAGTCTAATCATAAATCAGTCTCATTAAAAGTAATGATTACATCAGACCCCCCCCCCCCTCCCCGGGGGAAATTGGGAAAAAAAACTTCTCCAGAGCCAACTACAGCGTCAAAGCTCCTGTCTCCACTGATGACAAGGACACCTATACTGGGATATACACCAATGCTAATGCTCTGTATAAACATCTATACAATTGTATTGACATACCTGATAGGATCAAAGCAAGAGCCCCTAGAAAGAATAGGCCTGCCTGATAGACATCTGCCATAAACAGGCTATACAACAAGAGGAAGAAAATGCTGTCTAAGAACATGAAAGAATGGTCTCAGAATTGGAAGCACTCCCTTCTCAGTTTGAACAAGCAAATAAGATATCTTATAAAGTCCTCTAAAGCTAACTACAAATCTAAACTAGCATCTCTGGCTAAGGATAACTATAAGGGATTGTTTAAATACATTCGAAACCTTAAAGGAAAAGCCAAGATTTGCGCTGAACTTGTGGTGAATGGTAACACATATACTGAACTAGTAGAAATAGCCAACATACTAGCGGGCAGTTTCAGTGAAAACTTCTCCCCCTTTTCCTCACCACAAGTACTCCTGAACATTCCTACCACCTGTTCTCCACCTTAACTACTCTCTCCAAGGCCAAAAACAGAGCGTCTATGGGACCTGATAACATCCCAGGCTATGTTCTAAATGGTTTAAAACAGGAGTTAGCAACACCATTGAGTACTCTCTTTAACTACAGCCTAAGCACTGGTTTTGTCCCTGCAGAATAGAAAACAGCTACCATCATCCCCATGCACAAAGGGGGTGCATCCACCAACCCTGGGAACTACAGACCCATAAGTCTGATCAGTTTTATCTGGAAGGCCATGGAGAGAATCATCATGGACCTTATCAGCAAAGATAATGGAAGCCTTCAAATGCCTGACCTGACCCAGTTTAGTTTTGTCAGGGGCAGATTGTGTCTGTCGAACCTGGTAGACTTCTTTGAGGATGTCACTAGAGCCCTGAACGAGGGCAAATCTATGCACATAGCCTACCTAGACTTAGCCAAAGCCTTTGACACAACCCCCCACTCAGTCATAATTGAAAAATTCACCCAGCTGGGAATCAATCCATATATTGTCAGATGGGTTGCAAACTGGGTCACCGACAGAACACATACAGTCAAAAGAGAGGGTTCCACCTCCCCTAGCCAACCCATTATCAGTGGTTTTCCACAAGGATCAGTGCTGGGGTCCCTATTGTTTGGAATCTACCTCTTAGAAGTACAGGCAAAAACAAAAGGTCTGTGACTGACAAAGTTTGCTGATGACTGCAAACTGGGTGCAGTCACTGAGTCCCCAGATGATGTCAACATTCTACAAGAAGGGCTTACTTAAATCAATGATTGGTGACAAAGTCATGGACTTAAACTCATTGCAAAAAAAATGGCAATGTCCCTGCGTATTACAATATTAATAGCAATACCCTAAGCTCTTAATCAGTGGTGAGAGATATGGGCACACAGGTTGACAGAAACCGTACCTTTGATCACCATGTCTCCAGAGTGGTTAGGAAGGCCTTTTACATTGCTCACCTCATAAGTAAGGGCATAGTTTCCAAAACAAATGAGGTTATAACCCCCCTGTACTCTTCTCTCATCAGGCCAATAATAGACTACAATGCTCCCTTTGGTATGTACCTTACCAGGCACCTGCAGCAACTAGAGAGACCTCAAAGTTTTCTCATGAAGAAAATTCAGGGTCTCCAGCACAAGTCATATGCGGGCAGACTAAAATCACTGTCACTATACTCTGTATCATATAGACTACTCAGAGGCAATCTGTGCCTTGGATGCAGAGCAACCTCTGATCCTGCCTTAATGGCTATGCTGCACATTCCTAAGTCAAATGGTACACAATTCACTCACTCTAGGGATATAAACCTGGTCTGTGACATAAATAGAACTTGCTGGAGAGACAGATATGTCTCACAGAGGTTACCGCTCCTCTGGAACAAACTTCCAATTCAAGTTAAACAGAGCCCCTCGTTGACCCTATTTAAGCGTAACTTGGACAAATGGATGGGAAACTGCAAATTCACCCTAGAGGTTTCACCTATGACCCTCTTGGATAGAGGCAGTTGGTGCTGATTTAGATTGACATGCAATCATAGAACATATCTCTAGGCCCTATGAACAGTATAACTTGGCTATGCTTGCACAGGCTCTAAGATCCTATGATAAAATTGCAAAAAGAAAAACATCAGAGGTTGAAATGAAGAAAAGGATGGCTGAGTATGATTCATCTCAAGAAGAGTAGTTTAAAAAAATTGTAGAGTTAGAAGACAGATTATGCACAGAAAACATGAGATTTTTTGCTGTACCACAGAAACTGGAAAGAACAAACTGCACTTATTTTGTGAAAGTACAAATAAGCAACAGGACTGGTATTCCACAGCAGGATTTGTTAATTGAAAGGGTACATAATGTGTATGTCTCAAATCTTCTCAGGAGAAAGCAGTCAATATATATATATATTGGTAAAGATTCTAACATAGTAGCATAAAGAGCTATTCCTGACAAAACAATGACAGAAAGGAAAATGCTAAAAACTGAGGATAGCACAGAGTTTGCGGAAAATTATTATTCCTGATACATTTATTTATTTTATTTATTTATTTTTATTTTTACATTTGTTGACCGGGCTAGTCTAACTGGATATATGTCCATTTTCAGTAGAGGCCCAGGGAGAAAAGCTCCGGGGAAAAAACATACAATTAATAGAGAATAACATAACATTTTTATACAGCAATATTTATACAAACAATTAATAGAGAATAGTATAAAAGCAGTTTTATACAGCAATAATTATATGATTAAGGCAGATTTATACTGCAACAAATTTAGCCTAAACATGTAAGCTAAGGAAATTGTAAAAGAACATAAAAAAAATAGTAGTATGTAAATACTGGAAGCAAGTCTTAGAAGGGTGTACTAGTAACACTTATTTCTATGTGAGAGAAAAGGATATAGAAGTAATCTAAGAAGGTTGTAATAGGAGAAAGGTAAAAGATTAGAGTCAAGAGAATGTTAGTCAGGGTTAGAACATGGGCATAACCAGTGATTATTGAAATATAGCTTTAGATTTCTTTTAAAAAGTGGGAGAGAGGACAGAGATGTAAGGTTGGGTGGTAATTGATTCCATACTTTTCCGACAGAGTTAGAGAACAAGGAATCACCTGCTAAGTTTTTAGATTTAGTAATATGCATGAGCATTTTGTTAGAGGAGCATAATTTTTTGAGATTACTGTATGGTATAATGAAGCTAGAGAGTGTGGGAGTATTATGGGGTTGATAAAGGGCCTTGTATGTTATTGTAAGTTGCAGAAATTGTATCTGATTAAGAAATTCTAATCAGCCTAGTTGTTTCAGATTAAGATAGTGATGAGTTCTAAAAGGGGAGCTTGTAGCGAACCTGGCAATGTTATTATAGGATATAGCTAGATTGTGAAGGTTTTTTTAGAGAGGTTGGTGTAAATGGGAGAGGCATAAAGAAGAGTTGAGAGTAAATGAGTTCTAGCTATAGTGGACCTGGCCAGTGGTGTAAGAAAAGGTTTAATTCTGTAGAGGGATCCTAATTTATGGTTAACTGATTTTACTGTGGCATTAATGTGGGTATCAAAGTTGAGATTGTTGTCAATTGTGATTCCTAAGAGTTTAGTGGTTAGATCAGGAGAAATAAGGGTGCCATTATTTGATGTGATACTGAAGTGTACAGGGGTAGTCTTTTGGGTTGGTGTAAAGAGTAAAAGTTTAGTTTTTGTGGGGTTTAGTAGGTGGCAGTGGTCAGAGAACCAGTTCTCTACTATATTAAAAGCTGTTTGTGTATGAGCCTGAAGTTCAGCTTGAGAGTTGGCTGCACAGACTATAGTAGAGTCGTCTGCATATTGAGTACATGTGGAGAGAGGGATGGCTAAGTGGAGGTCATTTATGTAGATGGAAAACAAGAGAGGGCCTAAAATGGATCCTTGTGAAACACCTAATGTAATGGGCAGAAGGTTTGATAGTCTATTTTGCCAGAGTACAGCCTGCTGTCTGTTATCTAGATATGATGTGAACCAGTTCATTGAAAGTGGATTCAGTGAGTAGGACATTAGGATGTGAAGAAGGATTTGGTGATTAACCATGTCAAAAGCTTTTGATAAATCAACAAAGACTGCTGAGGAGAGGATATTTTTGTTGCAGTTCTCGTTGATACAGTTAGTGAAGGAAAGCAAGGCAGAAGAGGTACTATGGAAAGGTCTAAATCCATGTTGACAGTTAGCTAGTAGGTTGTGATGGAGAAGATGGTTCATTAGCTGTTTGTGGACACACTTTTCCATTATTTTTGCAAGTGGAGAGAGCAGGGCTATAGGACGATAGTTGGACGTGTCGTTGGAGCTACCACCTTTGTGTAATGGGATAATATGAAAAATTTTCTAGATGGATGGGATAATACCTTCGTTTATGGTTCGATTTATCAATATGGAGATGGGATAAGCTATGGCTTTAGATGCTATTTGCAGGAATTCAGCTGGGAGTTTATCAGCAGAGGGGGTTGTTGCTTTTAGCTTTTGGAGAAGGGATCGAATATATGATGTTGGTACTGGTTCTAACTTGAATACGGGGGGTGACTTAAAGGTGGAAGTTTGTAGTTGTGAGATATTGGGGGATAGTTGGCTAGCCAGAGTTTGGATAGTATTGGTAAAGAAAGAGTTAAAGGCATTTGCTGTTTCAGTTGAGTTTTCAGGATTAGCACCTGAGGGGATGGGGGTAATAGTTGCACCTGGATAAAGAATTTTATTAATAGTAGACCAAAACTTCTGAGGTTCCTTGAGGGAGGATTGTTGTAGGTGGAGATAATAGTTTTTTTTATCTAGTAGGATGGCTTTTTTAGTGTTATTTCTTTGCTGTCTGAAGGTTAGATGATCTGTAGAGTTCTTAGTAGTTCGTCATTTAGCCCAAGATTTGTTTCTATGAATGATTAGTTGCCTGGTATTGTTTGAGAGCCAAGGAGCAGGTTTAGTTTTATTTCTTGTACAGCGTATTGGGGTGTGATGATCAAGGATTGTTAGAAATGTTGAGCTGAAGTAGTCAACTGCTTTGTTAATTGGGAGGGATTTTAATGGTGACCAATTACATTGCTTAAGTTCTATTTCGAAAAGCTCAGGGATAAAATGCTTTTTGGAGCGAACTGTTCTGATAGTGTTAGGGAAGGTTGGGTTGGTTTTATGTCTGATTATGTATGTTAGCAGGTGGTCACTAAGATCAGCTGAGAGTGTTCCTGTTATGTATGTGTGGTGAGGACTATTAGTCAGAATCCAATCCAAGATGCTTTCTTTATTGTTCAGTTTGTTAATTCTGGTGGGGGAGTTAATAGCTTGTGAGAAGCCATAAAGGTTAATGTGGTTGGTAGGGTGTGAACTGCTACAAGAATTCCAATCAATGTTAAAGTCTCCTAGGACTATGGTTTCTTGTGGGAGCTGAGAAGAAAGCCCGTTGAGTATGTGTTCTAGAATAGCAATGTTATTGCCTGGGGGAAGACAGACGCAGATGATGTTTATGGCTTTATATCTGTTAAGCTGGAATTTTGAGATAACTATTTCAGCGCTAGAGTCTAAAGATAGGTTAAGATTTACAGTACTAAGTTGTATGTGTGCTTTATAGAGAATTGCTACTCCTCCTCCTTTTTTGGATGTGCGATCTAACCGAATAATACTATAGCCTGGAGGAATGATTTCATTGTCTTTTATTGAAGGTTTTAGCCAAGTTTCTGATAGGCAAAGGATATCAAATTGGTGGACATCAAGAAGGGCATGAACATGAGGGATTTTATTGCACATGCTCCGTATGTTAAGATGAGCAATGGATAGTGAATTGGGTAGTTTGATTATAGGAAAAGTGGGAATTGTGGCTTGGGGACTATTTGCAGTGATAGGGATAGGTGTTGGCCCAGGATTAGGATGAATGTCTCCATCTGTTAGGGAGTGGAGAAATATAAAGTACTTAGGTTGGAGAAGTTTACAGTAAAAGTTAACTGTATGTTTAGTTTTTAGATTACTGTATTTGATGTGTTCTAGTCTGTGAAATTTTGCAATTAGATGACTGGGTTTAAAAATGGTAGTTTGGAAGTTAGGGAGTTTTGTTATAGAAGGTGTAGAAGAATGTTTGGAAGGGATGTGGAGTTTATAGTGAAGGGGTTGTTCATAGTCGCTGAGGAGATAAGTAATAGATAGAGCTGATAAGAGTAAGGTAAGTATTGGTATATGTAATTGGTAGGGCATGATAAGGTAGAAGTAAATAGTTATGGAGGTGAGAGATTAAAGTTGGAAGGAGGTGTTGAAGGGTATGTTAGGTGGAGATCTAGTTAGAGGTTTTAGTTAGTATGGTATGAGGGAGTTGAGGTAGTAGTGGGTTAGTTGTAAGACGTAGTGAGTGGGTGTGGTAATGAAGGGAGGGGTGTGATTGGAGTAATTTAGAGTGGAGGGTGTGTCCTGAGGAGGAACAAATGGAGGAATACTGGGGGCGGTTGGGAACTGGGGGCAGGGTAGGGGAGCGAAAGTGAGCCCGCAGGGCGAACGGAGTGGGTAGAGACAAAAGAGTGGACTTTCAAGGAAGACAGTCTGTAGAGAAGGTAGGTTTAGCAGGTAAGTCATAAGTGAGAAAGTAAACGAGTGAGTTAAAAGAGTAGCAGAAGCTAAGTAAGGGTAGCAATAGAGTAGGAGTGTTAAAGAGAGCCCATGACAGTAAGAGAAGGTAACAGAGTGAGTTAAAGAGAGGTATTGACTAAGAAAACGAGATGGGGAGGTATGGTACAGCACATAGGTATAGGAGTAGATGTGCAGAGAGTTTGTGGAGAGGCGTCACTTACTGGCTAGTCACTTTACAGCACCAAAGATACACTTGCAAGGGTGGCAGGCTAATGGAGAGGGGGGGTATGCTACTACTGATAAGGGAATGAAAGGCTGGATGTAAGGGTTTATTTAAGAGACCATAGAATTAGAATAGGTGGGGTGGGTGTTTGGCTGCTGGCTGTCCTGCTTAGGAAACTTGTCTAATTTAGCAGTGTCAATACACTTTAAGATAAACTCGAAGTTCTAGAATCTGTTGCAGTACATACTTTCACAATCTAGTAGTGGACTGTATTTTCTGGGAGCTGATAGGTGAAGTCCTAGTTTGGACAATTTTGGTGAGGCTTCCAGTGGGGTGAGGTTCTGGAGATTTAGTACAGGGATGTACTGGGTCACAGGCTGGTAAATGAAGAAGAAGAAAATGTAGTAAGGTAAACAGTTTTGTAATGACGAGCAAAGAAGTAAAAACATCAATTACACACAGTTGTATGAGTTAGACACATTAAGGGACATCTAAAGAGTACAAACATGCAGGAACCCCAGGATTCTGAGGACAAATAGAAAAATGCAAACTAGTAGCAATGATATAAAATAACTGCAGTCAATGTCTATTCAAATGTAATCAACAGTAGAAGTA
Organism: Protopterus annectens; assembly: GCF_019279795.1. Taxonomy (NCBI): domain Eukaryota; kingdom Metazoa; phylum Chordata; order Ceratodontiformes; family Protopteridae; genus Protopterus; species Protopterus annectens. The sequence continues at coordinate 1,136,425,448 of NC_056739.1, forward strand.
ACTATTGAAATTGTAACATCGAACAATCTAACATGGATAATGCAATCATGTCGCTAGGAAGAAAAGAGATACATACACAGTAACTATTCGAATGTATACCACAGCTACATACACAATACCTATACAACTGTAAACCTGAACCGATGTAGTTAAGTAACACTTATATCAAGAGCAACGGACAGAGGAAAATAACTGTTCGCAGCAGTAAGGCAGAATACTGCACAATAGATTATGAACCGCCAAGCATAAGGAGATAGAGACTGGGGAAAATATATGTGCGTCTGGAAAGACTAAATGCATGAAAGTGTGACTAAGCTAGCAGGGAAAGAGTTGCTAGGTTCAGATCCACGTGCAGGATGCCAATAAGTAGCGATGGGATGCAACAAGGGGAGTCAACTGGTGTCTGCAGTTAGAAATAGGTAGGAAGCGAGTAATACTTCTTAACAAATAGACAGTCAGGCATTTAGGAATCAATCACTAGTAGAACTACATCTGAGATTAGTAAATTCCATATTCACTAAAAATGCTTTCTAAGCAAGTAGTGAATGGAGTCATCAGGTGAGAGCCCACAAGTAAAACGCTAACAAGTAGCGAGTGGGTACAGCAAGGATGGCGTGAATGTATGACTAAGCGAGCAGGGAAAGAGTCGCTAGGTTAACATCCACGTGCAGGGCGCCAATAAGTAGCGATGGGATGCAACAAGGGGAGTCAACTGGTGTCTGCAGTTAGAAATAGGTAGTAAGTGAGTAATGCTTCTTAACAAATAGACAGTCAGGCATTTAGGAATCAAACACTAGTAGAACTACATCTGAGATTAATAAATTCCGTAATCACTAAAAAATTCCTTCTAAGCAAGTAGTGAATGGAGTCGTCAGGTGAGAGCCCACGAGTAAAACGCTAACAAGTAGCAAGTGGGTACAGCAAGGATGGCGGGCACAATATAAAAGCTGTATAGCAGCAGATGATAATAAGTGAAAGGCAAGTAATACACAATTAAGAAATAAACAAACATTTGCAATACATCATGTCAGAAAACAACATGTTCCACTCGTTTAAGCCGTTTAGCAGCAGCCGGCTTTATGTGAAAACGCAATTAAAACACATTTAAGAAATAAACGGACATTTACAATACATCATGTAAGAAAAACAAATGTTAGACTCACAGTTGGACAAGCACACGAGCAGGGTACAAAGCAGCCGGGTAGAGGGCAGGAGAGAGAGAATGGCCTCCCCGAGTATGGGGTATATTTATAAGTTATAAGAGAACATAGGGGAGGGGTGTAACCTTCAAAAAACAAGTGAGAGGTAAGAGACGCGAGATAAGCAGAGTGAGGTTAGAGAACAGAGGGGTAGGTGAAAGGAGAGGAGATTAGTAGCCAAGATACAGGAGTAGGTGGAAGATAGAGAGAGCAGCTAGAGTATGGTCAAAGGTGAGAAGTGGCTACTGGTAAGTAAACGCTGCCACAAGAAAGGAAAAGATACTAAGGGTTAAGGGAGCAGAGGGGGTAAGTACAGCCAAGTAGAGACAAAAGAATGGACTTTCAAGGAAGACAATCTGTAGAGAAGGTAGGTTTAGCAGGTAAGTCACAAGTGAGAAAGTAAATGAGTGAGTTAAAAGAGTAGCAGGAGCTAAGTAAGGGTAGCAATAGAGTAGGAGTGTTAAAGAGAGCCCAGGACAGTAAGAGAAGGTAACAGAGTGAGTTAAAGAGAGGTATTGACTAAGAAAACGAGATGGGGAGGTATGGTACAGCACATAGGTATAGGAGTAGATGTGCAGAGAGTTCATAGAGAGGCATCACTTACTGGCTAGTCACTTTACAGCACCAAAGATACACTTGCAAGGGTGGCAGGCTAATGGAGAGGGGGGGTATGCTACTACTGATAAGGGAATGAAAGGCTGGATTGTAAGGGTTTATTTAAGAGACCATAGAATTAGAATAGATGGGGTGGGTGTTTGGCTGTCCTGCTTAGGAAACTTGTCTAATTTAGCAGTGTCAATACACTTTAAGATAAACTCGAAGTTCTAGAATCTGTTGCAGTACATACTTTTACAATCTAGTAGTGGACTGTATTTTCTGGGAGCTGATAGGTGAAGTCCTAGTTCGGACAATTTTGGTGAGGCTTCCAGTGGGGTGAGGTTCTGGAGATTTAGTACAGGGATGTACTGGGTCACAGGTTTCACAATCTAGTAGTGGACTGTATTTTCTGGGAGCTGATAGGTGAAGTCCTAGTTCGGACAATTTTGGTGAGGCTTCCAGTGGGGTGAGGTTCTGGAGATTTAGTACAGGGATGTACTGGGTCACAGGTTTCACAATCTAGTAGTGGACTGTATTTTCTGGGAGCTGATAGGTGAAGTCCTAGTTCGGACAATTTTGGTGAGGCTTCCAGTGGGGTGAGGTTCTGGAGATTTAGTACAGGGATGTACTGGGTCACAGGTTGGGATGTACTGGATCACAGGTTTCACAATCTAGTAGTGGACTGTATTTTCTGGGAGCTGATAGGTGAAGTCCTAGTTCGGACAATTTTGGTGAGGCTTCCAGCGGGGTGAGGTTCTGGAGATTTAGTACAGGGATGTACTGGGTCACAGGAGTTGGAAAAGCACATGAGCAGGGTACACAGCAGCCAGGTAGAGGGCAGGAGAGAGACATCAGGCAGAAGAGAAGAAGGTTTATTCCAGAATCCAGGAAACATCAAGAGTTGGGTGTGAGATTATTGCTACTGTACACAGCTGTCTTCAGAATATTTTTCCTGGAGGATCAAAAACATTTTTTAGATGCAGAACAGGTTAAGGAGGAAATTTAAAAAGTTTAGTAAACAAAGAGTGAGCCATTAAGCCTAAGGGGACTCTGTTTCTCATTCTTCTAGCAATAACAAAGCCTACAGAGAGATTATGTCAATGATCCTTTTTATATTGTTCCAAAGTAAAATGCTTGAGTGACAGAAAAAATTGAAGGAGTTAACTAGAAGAATTAGGAGTACACTGGGCTTGAAGCAGAGACTGGTGTGTAAGAAGTTGAGATGATCAGGAAGTAGACCAGCAACACTGTAAAATTAGTGAAAAAGGGAGCCTGTAAAGCATTGTTTCCATTACAAATATTAGACACGTCAAATGTGGCTTTGCAGAAAGTGGAAAAGAAAGACTGGAATATTCTTGACTAAATTAAATTCATGGGTGAATTGTAAAGTATATATACAACTTTATGTCCTGAATGCTTAGAAGGACACTGGAGACTTAACTGTAAATAAAACAGCGTTTGTTCTTACTAAACATTGTATAAAAATTCCATATGTAAATTGGATATTATGATGTAAAGGAGTTTTATTTAGAATGCAGTTGGGGTGTTTAAAATGCAGGGTGGAGGAGTCCTATCAATGAGTGCTGTATATGTTAGAGATATTAAAGCAATAAAGTATTTTTTCCACTGTGTGATTACTTAAAACCTTTTGCATTAGATGTAAAATGGGATATGTCCAAATGACTCCTTAAGGACATCAGGTGTTTCAGCTATATGACAGTTCTGAATATCCATGGCTTTTATCCTTTTTAAATCTGTTATGGACAAATTCAGGACAATAAAGGCAACCCCCAGCACAGCATAAATGGAATGCTTCAAGCTGGTATCTATAACCATTAGACAAACCAATCAGTAAATATATGGCAGTTCTGAATGTCCATGGCTTCTATCCTTTTTAAGTATGTTATGGACAAATTCATGCCAATAAAGCCAAACCCCACTAGCTGTGGACATGCATGTTTCAGCCTTCTTATGGACTTGTCAGCACAGCATAAGTGGAATGTTTGGCTAACATTTGGAAATACAGGGTTGTCGTACCCAGCTGATGTCCATCATCATTAAGGTGTCCGGAACATATCACAACTAACAAACTAAAACAATGAGTAACAAGGTCACACAGACAAAACCACCTGATGCCCTTAAGGGGTAATTTGCATAAATCCCATGTTCCCTCTAATGCAAGAGGTTTTAAGGAATCACACAGTGGAAAGTCTAGCTTGGGCAGATTTTTCTTCTAGTTTTACTGATTGATTTGTGTGACCTTCTTACTCACTGTTTTAGTTTGTTAGTTGGGATATGTTGCAGACACCCTAATGGTTATGGATATCACCTGGGTACAACAAACCTGTGTTTTCAAATGTTAGCAAAAAACTGAACTTGTGCTGTGCTGATGAGACCATAAGAAGGCCAAAACATGCATGTACCCAGTGTTTGGGTATTTTAGCCTGAATTTGTCCATAACATATTTAAAAAGGATAAATGTCATGAACATTCAGAACTGTCATATAGCTAGAACACCTGATGTCCTTAAGGGGCCATTTGCATATCTCCTATGTTACCTGCAATGCAAGAGATTTTAAGGAATCACACAGTGGAAAGTCTAGCATGTTTAGATTTCTGTTTTAGTTTTTATTGATTGGTTTGCCTGTGTAACCTTGTTACTCACTGTTTTAGTGGGTTTTATACTGTAACAAGGAAAGGAAAGGCTGGAAGGAAGGAAGTTAAAGTTAATATGATAGTGCTATCTTGGGCTGTTGGGTGGGGGATGTAAAATGCATTATGTATTGATCACATTAAATGTAGCATTAAGATAACTGTCCCTCTTTTTAAAGAGGTGGATGTATAGATTACTGTCTTTTCTTTGAGCTATAGACAGTTTTAAGCAAATATGATAGACTAAACAAGAAAAAATATAGAAAGGCATGGAAGATGGTAGCTCTTTCTTGCATTTTCAAAGTTATTCCCTATTTTTTCTATTAGAGACAAGAAGTCTACATGTGCTAGAAATTAATAATGAGAGCTCTGAACAGTGTGTTTTGAGTAAAATTTACAAAGATTCTTTTAACCATCTGCAAAGTTACTACCTTTTTTTCTGTCATTAACAACTTATTTTACTTCTAGAAGAGCAGCCTGCAAGTGCAAGCAATTATAACGGGGTGTTGAAAAGTTCTAAGCCTGACCAATTTTATAAATTCTGAGCATTAGTTTGTCTCTGTAGCTGAAAAGAGGATTATTTCATCTTGTAAAGTGCCAGTTTGCAAAATCAAAATGCTATGTGTTGATGCTGTTAAAGATAATTGATCGAACCATGCCAAAAAAAAGTGTGGAATTTTCAAGTGTGGAACTCCAAGCCATGATGAACTATTCCCACAGATGAAAACTCCAAAGGAAATCCTTGAAAGTATGATGCAAACACTGAGTGACAACTGCCCTTCTTACTCAACTGTGAAGTAGTGTGCAAACTTTCAGTGTGGAGATTTCAAGACAGAAGATGCAGCAAAGTCTGGGAGGCCTCAAACAGTGTCAGCTCCTGAAAATGTTGACCATGTCAATGACATGATTTTGGCAGATCAGCGAATATCAGCTAAAACAATTGCTGAGATACTATAGATGTCCAGGGAACATGTTGGGTGTATAATCCATGAACAGCTTGGTATGCAGAAGCTGTCAGCCAAGTGGGTGCCCAAATGCTTGAATGTCAAAAAGAAAAGATGTCAAGTGAACACTTCCAAGTTTGATTTAGTGGAATTTTCGTCAAGCTGGTGCCAACGTTTTGAAATGACTAGTTACTGTTGATCAAACATGCTTACATCACTATGATCCTGAGACAAAACAACAGTCCATGCAATGGTAGCACTCAGGTTCACCAAGGCCAAAGACATTCAAGACCCAAAAGTCAGAAGAAAAGGTCATGGCAACAGTGTTTTGGGATAAGGAAGGTGTTGTAATCACTGATTATCTTCCAAGGGGCCAAATAGATAATGCAGATTACTACTGTAACTTGCTGTGCTGATTAAAAGAGGCATTGAAAGAAAACAAGTACAGGGAAGCTGTGGAAAGGAGTTCTCGTTTTGCAAGACAATGCACCTGTTCATAAGGCCAGCAAAACAATGGATGTTTTGACAAAATTGGGGTTTCACTGCATAGACCATCCACCCTACTCACCAGATCTTGCTCCATCTATTTCCTGTTTCCAAACTTTAAAAAGAGTTTGAAAGGGCAGCAATTTTTAAGTGAGTCAGAAGTGATTGCAGCAGTGGAGCAGTTTTTCAGTAACCAAACTTCAGACTTTTTTGGCAGTGTTACAGAAACTTCAGACATGATGTGCCAAGTGGGTTGAACTTCAGGATGAATATGCTGAATAACTTGTAATTTTCATGGCTCCACATCATTTCCTTCTAGGTCAGGCTTAGAACTTTTCATCACCCCCTTGTAACTATGAGAGGTCTGAGCGCTCCTGAGTGAAATGCACAAGACACAGTTATTAACATTTAAAGGTACACTGGCAAGCAGTTCAGTGAAAAATAAATGAGGTTTGAAGTTCTGTATTATTGTTAATATAAAAGTGCACAAATTAATTTATTTAAAGGTATCTAGTGCATATTTTATTACAGGTAAAAGTTAATATTACTGAAAGCTTGTAAGCTGTGTTTCACATCTGGGAAGGGAATATAAATATGAAAAATTATAGAAATCACTGTATGTAAGAATACAATCTTTAACATGTGCTTTAGCATGAGCAACCTTAATTTTAGAATAGGTAGCACCTGTGTGTGCAGCTGTAAATTTGGGACAACTGTTCCTACCTGGAGGGGTAAACTTTATTTTCTAGAAAATGTACATAGTTTTACATGTTTGTTGTAAGTTAAAAGGAGATGGGGTTCTGAATATCTGTTTTATACTTGAGCATTTCATTGAAATAAAACATAATAATGATTGTTGGAGCATCTCCAATAGTGGTAGAAGAAGGGTAGAGACAATAATGGTATATTTGTGGTAGTAAGGGTTTACTGCCAGGGAAAGTGGATGAAGCTTGCATGTATTTACATGGCACATAAAACTGCAATTATAGAGCTTAATAACATTTTTGGAAGAAATACTAAGCTTCCAGCATAGATTATTATTTGCAGGTGGGGACCAGAACTTGGTTTGAATAGTGAAGATGCATCGAGAGGTCTAAGAAGGGAAAATATAATAAAAGGTAAATTTTTGAAGAAATACATCAGAATATTAGGTATGGAAAATAATTTGTTAATAGGAACTCAGAATTTGTATATTATTCCGAGGAAAAATAACTGGATGAGTCTGGATAGAAATTATATTTCACAGGAGTATGTGTATTTAATTGAAAGCACTGATGCACATCCCATAATTATTTCTAATCTTACACTAATACAAATTAACATACAGATGCAGAGCAATGAAATAAAAATGTGATACTGGTGCTTTTCTACTCATCTGTTTAAAGGGGAGGAATTTGTTCTATAATTGGCTGAATCCTTCAGTGAGATTTCTAATTGTAAAATCAATAAGAGTAAGATTCAGGTGGTTAAAATCAAGTACTCCACCCATGGGGTAGATTACTTGCACTTGACCCTTTTTAAGGAGAACAAACCAAATTCCCTACTTAGTGGATGAAAGTCAGTCCAGCAATTCAGGACAAGGTTCAATTTACTTGTGACAATATATTGGTGAAAACTAGGGATCTCTGAGAGGTGGAAAGGTCTGTGTTTTGATCTCCCTCAGAAGATTCAAGGCATTTCCTGGTTTGCTCTCCTCCTGATTCTATATACCTTCCAGCATATTCCAGTCTTTCTACAAATATAATTTTTGTTGCAATGAAAAGGCTTTTAATCAATTTCACCTGGGAAGGGGAACCTAGAATAAGCTGGGAAGTTGTACAATTACTGATGGCATGGGGGGGGGTAGCATTTCTGCATGCTAAGCTTTACAGTAATACCAAACACAAGGTGTTATACAGGGCTTGAATGAACAGCTCTGGACATACAGTTGAAGCTGTTTTCTCTGTTTTAGGTGTTTTGTGTGCATTTTATAGAAAGTTGAAGGGAAATGTTTAAGTGACCTAGTAGAAAAACACACAAGAGTTTATCTATTTGGTTTGCTGGGTAATGACAGAAACAAACATCCTAAAATGGGTTAAAGAGCTTTGCTTTATCTTTATAGAGGACACTTGGAACCCTCACCAAAATGTGAAGCTGTGCAAGTTAGTTAGTATGACCTCCCTTAAATAGTAGGAGCAACTTTGGGTGGAAGACCACTTGATGACTTGGGATGAATTTCAAAGGGACTTTGAGACTCCTGGTATAGACGAAGAACTTTTTCAAGTTCTGATTAGGTAGTTTTCTCAGAAGATGATGGCTCTGAAACAGCCAACTGAGGTATAGCCATAAAATACAGGTTCATTATGACTTCCAATGCTTGTAATATAAATACTAATAAATATGGGCTGATGAGGGAGAATAAATTGAATATTTAGATCCCTTGAGGTTTGGATGACAATTATTCCTATTCCCTATTTTGCCATGATGACCAGGCAGTTCCATTTTTTCAGGTGACAGGGTATGTTTAAATTTTTTACACCCCAGCTAGAATTGATGATATGTTCCCATATTTTGTTGGAAATGCAATTTGTGGGCAATTACTGATTACAAACATGTTTTCTGGGACTGCCCTGTGCTTTATTAGTTTAATATAGACTGCAACACTGCTGTGATAAATTGCAGCCTAACGGGGCTTATCTCACTCCTTCACTAATTTTGTTATGATACAATCCATCTAGTGATCTGAATCCTAACTAGTGGTGATTAATGCAATCTCTGCTTTAGGCAAGGAAAAAGACTATTACCAGAACGTGGAAAGAGTGGCACACCACTGGTTTGAGTCTCTGAAGTATATAATGCATGAGATCTGTGAAAGTAAAATTAATGTTTTGGATGTGCAAGCTAACAGTTTGCTTTACAAAAATGGGCTTCCAGGAACACTCATATTTCGAAGTACTCATCTGAACTGAGTGAGTGTTGCTCTCTTTTATTCTTCAGGATGATACAATTATTATGATAATTTCAGTCTGGATAATTACATTTAATTTTTGATTGTTATTATAATTCATGTACTGTAATAAAATGCAACCAGTTGAAATGTTGGGACCCGCTAAAGCAAGTCCCAAAACATGGAGACTGAATGGCCAAACAAGCGGCTTACATATACCAAGTTCAAGATGGTTCTTTCTTGGGATATCCGTTTTCTCTGCACAAAAGAAAAAGACATTAAAAAGAGAAGAGTGCTCTTTGAAATTCACTGTTCTCCTTGTAGTTTCAGTCTTTTGTTTTTCGGCATTTCAAAGGGGAACTGTAATAAATCACTAAAAAGGCAAAAATTTAAGGAATGAGTAGGGGAAATGATTAAACGGTTATTAGGGAAGACAAATTCATTCAGAAAAGAGAGCTCACAAGTGGGATAAAGTGAAAATGGAGTTTACAAAATGGTAGCAATAAAAGAAAGATGTATAAGAAAGAAGTAATGGGAATTATATATAGAGGCTGGCAAAGGCTAAAGTACTGCATAATAAGGGAAATCTCATTGAACAAGAAGAGCAGCAACTGCAGACTGCTAAAAGGATAACATGGGTATCTGGATAATATGGATAATTTTAAAAGACTGGTGTTAAGCAACTATTTTTGATAACTCCAGAGAACAAACACTTTTAGCCCAACGACTTAAGTAACAGAAAGTAGAAAGGGTTGTTGTCAAACTAAAGGAGCCTATGACAAGAAAAGCAGCAAGAGTTCCTATAGAGATACTAGAGGTATTTCCAGAATGTTATAAATATTTGTATAAATCAGAAGAATATGTAAACCAAGGGAAAAGCACAAATGGAAATATTTTTGGAAGACTTAGTTATGCCAAGGTTAGGCTCAATAAGTAATAGCTAGGAGAAGTAGAACTGAAATAAAAAAATGGTAATGTATAATAAACAAATTTCCAGGAATGGACAGTATTTCTGTGGAAGTCTTGGGGAAGAAAGTGATAAAGATCTGGAAAGTTTTGTTTAACAGTATTTTAAGAGGGTGAAGTACCAGCATCTTGGAAGAAAGCTGGAGTGGATGTATTACCCAAAGAGTGGAAAGACCCTTCAAATTCAGCTTCTTACAGACCAATTGCAATTATTTTAAACACCTTTATTAAATGATCACTTAAGATAATAGGCATACATACATTCAGAGAAGAGAAAACAAACCATATTAACATTTTTTCAAACTGTATACATTATGCATTATATATTTTTGTTTAGACATAAACTGATCAATTTCTGCCTTCCCTTAAACCTCTCATTCTCCTGATCATTATTCTGCATGTATTGTCCCCACAAAATCTATTTATTTCTATGTATTTTGCTCCTTCTCTTTTCTAAAGATCCCTCTTCCAGTAATTATATCCCTTTTATAATATTCAACACTTCAGATGTTGGTTTAGATTTTGATGTCCATTTTCAAGTAATTGTTTTTGGCAGCTAACAGAATTAAACTTAATAAGGCCTTACCATGCCTATGCAATTCATATCTTGTGTCCCAGCTCATAAGAATAATTTCCTTAGTTACAGCTATTTGCTTACCCAATAATTTTGGCAGAATACTCTGCAGGGAATTTTGAAAAGTCTTCCATCTCATTACACTCCCAAAAAACATGTTCCAAATGAGCTCTTTCTTCCCTATCACACCTCCAGCTTTTGTTATCTGCCTTAGTAAAATTGTTTGAAATCTGCTTGGGGTACAAAAGTACCTATACAAAAACTTCCAAGCAAAAATCCTAAATCATCTTGACTTTTTTGTATATGTTGGAGCCATAAACATGTCCTCCCATTGTTTCCCTGTAAATTGCTTTTCTGGTCTCTCTCCCCTATTTTTTCTAACTTTATCTGATTAATTCTATAATTATTATGCAATGTTTTACATGCCCTACTAATTGCCCTTTCCTAACAGCAGCTTCTGTTCTAGATTTCATTACAAAATCTTCCAGAGCAGGCCTTTCACTTAGGACTCCCCTATCCCTTTATCTTTGCCTGTACTCTGATATCAATCCTTGTAAAATGGTAGTCTCTAACCTGCAGTTCAAACTTCTTCTTGGCCTCACCTCATTATATTACCTATCCCTATCTAGTTATTTGATTCCAATGCCATGGTTCATTTGCCAGTTTTCTTCAGTAAATTCCAACCCACTCTTGCCTATTTTCTATACCCCTACATGCAGTCATCCTTATTAGCAAAATCTCCTTTCTCCATTTCTGTGTTGGCTTAGTTCTTACAATGCTTTCTGTGGCTTTATGAATATAGCATTCTGTTTGGTTATTATTCCCCTTAAGGATCTGCATCCAATTTCCACATCTCTCCATATTTCTTTAACTCCCCACTGCTTCATCATCATCCCTTTCCACACTGAATTATAAACTTCTTTTATGTTATGCATATAAGCCTTAACTGTGTAACTGTAAAATATCCCTACAAATCAGGTAATCCTAAACCACCTTCTTCTATAGAGAGCATCATCTTATCCCCTTAACTCTTGCCCTCTTCCCCTCACAGATATATTAATTCCACTATTTATCATCGTCCACAACTTTTCCTATGGTTGATAAAATATGCCTGAGCCATACATAAAACTAAAAGGCCTTAAACAGTTTTACTTCTTGTATCTTATAATCCATATCCATAAACAAGATCTCCCAGTTCTCAGATTTTGTATTTGTTTAGTCTCTTTGCACATATCTTTAACTATCATAACAGAAGCCTTTTTAATCCATACTCCTAAATACTTCATCTTATTGTGTCCCCATAAATATGAGTATGGCTGAAGCAATTTGTATGGGGGGCACAATCTTCAAAACAAAAAGAAAGGTAGTCAGTGCAGCTGGGAATAGGGTTACCACCTGTCCCACTTTGGGCAGTTGTGTCCTGCAAAAAAAATTGTAAAAATGGCAAATGCCCTGAGATTTTAAGACAAAATTAGTTTCTGTATTTTATTTAATAGTTGCATAAAACAGTTATACTGTATCTGAAACACCTAAATGTTATAAGAAACAGAATAAACAACTAAAAATGCTACAAGAATAAGCTTTTATTTAGGCAAAAAAAGTGAAGTTCTGTTCTTTGTACTGGCCGTGGGTATGTTTTGGCCTGCAAAATCTGACATTTGTACCAAAAATGTCCCACTTTGGGCATTTGAAAAGGTGGCAATCCTAGCTGGGAATGTAGTGTAGTAGTTTTCCTCTTGCAGAATTAAACTTATTTGAGGGCTGCTTGAGGGCCATGAGTTTGAGATTCCTGGTCTATACGAAGTTGAGTCTCATGGATCTTATCGTTTGATTACTACAGCCACAGCAGCTTTCTTCCAAGATGCTGGTGCTTCCCCTCCTTTTAAAATACTATTGAACACATTTTCCAAATTTTTATCACTCTCTTCTCTCCAAACTGCCACAAGAAAACTATCTGTTCTGAAGACTTCCCCTTCAGATTGATTATACACCAATGTTTTTATCTCAACTACCTCTAGTTTAACTATTAGTTATTGGGGCTCATCTTCCTCTAACCTTGAAATAATTAAGCATTCCATAAATATTCCATTTGTGTTCTTTCTTGGTTTCCACATTCCTCTGTTTTATTAAACTTTTCATAAAATATCCTAAATAACTGTAAAACCTCTATAGTGGCTCTTGTCAGATTCTTACTAAGTTTGGCAACAGCCCTTTCTACTTTTTGTTGCCCAAGTCATTGTGCTAAAGGTTTTTGTGCTCTGGAGCTGTTATCAAAATACTTGCTTAATAGCATTTTTTCTAAACTCATGCATATTATCCAAATATTGCCTTCTTTTTTTCATTAGAACTCTGTAGTTGTTCCTCTTTTGTTCTGTGGGGTTCCCCTTATTATGCAATAACTTATCCTTTGTCAGCCCATCTAAATAATTCCTATTACTTCTTAACCATATTTCTTTGATTTCTACCCTATTTTTAAACTCCATTTTCATAAATACCATTCATTAGCTATCTCTTCTGAAGACATTTCTATCTTCCCGAATAACTCTCACATAATTTCCACTAGTTATTTTTTAAATTCCTCTTGAAAGCACCAGTGTCTAAAATTTACTTAATTACCCTGCAAGTTTAGCTTATTTTTATTTGTACATGATCTGAAACAGGTACTGGATATGTGTTAAATCTTTCAATTAAATAGATAAATTTCATTTTTGAACCATAATTATAAAGTCTTTGTGTCTATACTAGCTGGAAAAGGTGTTGCCAAAACTCACTCATGTGGAGAATGTGGTTTTGTGGAGGGGGTGCAAACATTTGACAACATTAACAAAACAGGATCCTGATGGAAAAAGAATGCAAGAAACATTGCTATTGTTTGTCAGTCTTGATGCAGAGAAAGCACATGATTAAGTCACGTGGGATTTTAAGAGTAGGGTAATAGAAGCATTTGCTTTCCCTGATAGAATAACAGTGTTAATTAGGACACATGAAGAGTTAGAGGCAAGAATTAAGATGGAAAGGTTCACCTCTGATAAGCTGAGTTTGAATAATGAAACTAGGCAAGGGTATCGTCTTCCCCTTGCTATTTGCTTTACATTTAGAGCCACTGGCAAAGAAAATACGAGACTCACATACTCAAGGATTTAACTGGTATGGTACTCAGGCAAACATTGTTTATTTGCAAATAGTTTTCTGTACATGACAAATCGAGAAAAATGGCATATTGGTATCGTGGAACAGTTTAGAGACAGTTTCACATCTTTTGGGGAACTAAAATGACTATAGCTGTAAACTATGTACTCACATAAATTGTCTCAGTATTACCTATATATGGAGACATAATACCTCAGAAAAATGCAGAAAAAGAACGCTGGCATCCACGGAAGTCTGAACACACTCAATGACCTCACAGCAGTCCTACGCTCATGAATATCATATCACGGCAAACAACACTCTCCAAACAATAATATGGAAGAAAGAGGTATGGTGGCAATTATTTATGGATGCCTCAAAACCTCCGGGGTTGAATGATCATATATCCGTAAAACCCCTATTGATTAATCAATTATTGGTAATGTATTATGGAAGGTATGAGTAGGACATGTTCATTCATTCATTTACTAGCAAGCAATGAATTGCAATTTTTACACATCATTAGTGGACAGATATTATTTTATTCAAATGTACTTATTTTTTGATTAGTACATATATTAGTATGAGGAACGTAACATTCAGATCATATATATTTCTTTCATATTTTTTATTTTTATTGTTAGTATTTTGTATATTAGTGTCTATACATGCTGTTGGATGAATTTTTTTATTGTGACAAGTTTGGTAGCCAATATGTATTATACATCGGGAGACTTTTGTTTCCAGTGTCATTTGGCAAAAGTGATGTATTACTTTAAATAACAAATTGACAGGCAAAGTATTTTTTGGCCCAAACTAATTATTTAAACTGCTTGTATTCATTTGGGAAGTGTTCTGATGAAGCTCACGGTGGTGTGAGTTAAAGCGCTTAACTTTGAATTCATTAAATGAAGATTCTATCATCCAAACGTATGGTTTTGTTAGTGAAGCTTTATTTCTTCCATATTATTGTTTGGAGAGTGTTGTTTGCCGTGATATGATATTCACGAGCGTAGGATTGCTGTGAGGACATTGAGTGTCTTCAGACTTCCGTGGATGTCAGCGTTCTTTTTCTGCATTTTTCTGAGGTAATATATGTAAAGGAACTAAACAAAATATAATACAAAAACTGAGAAAAGAAGGTCTTGATTATGGATATGGAAAGGAAGGTATAAGCAGTGAAAGTATTTAAGCCCCTTTGAATTAAAATACAGATCAAGTTTATTTTAATCAACCAGAGAAGTTGTGGACAATAATACTGAGCTGAAGGAATTTATTTAGGACAGGAAGAGGAAAAGACTTAGGTGGGATACACTGATATGCCCCATAGCACAATGTGGTTTAGGATTACCTGATTTAAAGGGATACTTTAGAGCTGCATAAAGTTCTCATACATAATATAAGTAGAAGTCTATAAATCAAAATGGAAAAGGATGATGATGATGATAAAATGGGGTGGGGTCAGGAAATAAAGAGAGTAGGGTTATGGATGCAGGTCCTTAAAGAGAATAACAAACAGAATATTACACTCATAAAGTAGCAGAAATCATTCTAAGAATTTAGCCAACACTGGAATGGACAAAGGATATTTTATCAACAGGGATGACTGCAAATATGGTGTATATAATATGGGCAAGGGGGAGCAGGAATTTACTGGGAATATTAGAGAAGGAACCAAGGCATTGGGAATAAATAATTACAGAATGAAAGGTAATAGAATGGTATGAGGCCACACCGAAATTCAGACTGTTGGTTTGAGACACCTTTCTCTACCAGAGATTGATGGAGTGTAGGCAAAGAATAGGAGAGCGTTAAATGAAAGAACTATGGTAGAGATTTTAGATGAGTCACCAATAGAAGCTGATGTTAAATAAGACATAATAAATACATTGGGCATATAACATACTGCGTGCTAACTATAAGAATCAATCAGAAGAGGTTAAAAAGACTGAGAATAGAGACTGGAAAGGTGATTTACAAAGTGCCAATGAAAAGATATCTGTATGGATCCCAAGTGTGCAACAAAGCCAGAAGGTTTAGGATTTTTGCTATGTTTGCATAGGTATTTTTATACTCTGAGCAGACTTCAGAGAATTTTTCTACAGTGGATAGCAAAAGCTGGAGTTGTGATGGAAGACAGGTAAGAAATATTCAACACGAAACTAATAACGACTACAAAAAAACAAGTAGAGGCAAGAACACAGTCCAGAAAAAAGGCGTTGAATCCACTTTCCACTGTCCAAAAAGAGACATAAAATACACTTAAGTGCTTTTCGTCAGCGCTATACGCTGACTTCTTCAGAGAGTAGTAAAATCTAGTAACCAACTGGTCTTTATATAAACTATCAATTAAAACCTCCTAAACACATGGCTAAAAAGCCAATCCTTTACTAGTATTAGAGATATTTAAAATAGTAAACTAAGAATTAAAATTAAAATTAGAAATTTACAAAATTTAAGAAGACTTGAGACACAATGAGCTCCGTGAGCTTACAAACAATCACAATATAGTGAAATTAGATGGTTACACTAATTATATTAAGACTACACTACATATGTTACTAAACATAAATTTAGAGCGGAATACAAAATAGCCCAAACCTATACAGGTTTAATTAACTCTCCATAATGAACCAAGTCTTGCAATATAGGAAAAAAACAAAGGAGGCATTCACCTCTTAAGGCTGTTCAATTTAAGTATACTACAGCTAGAACAAGTGTCATTAAGGCCAGGGTAACTATAGGCATTAAGTCTTACTTGCCACTTTAGTTCCAACTCTTCAAGTTTTAATGGTCTCAGACCACCTCTACAATCAATATTTACTTGATCTATAGCCAGAAAGTTGAAATTGTGGTTTTGATAACCAGAGTTATGTTTAGCTAACGCATTTTCAAGTTTGCATTTCTTAATTGTATATAAATGCTCGTACACTCTGTCCCTAAGTCTTCTTTCTGTTTTTCCTATATAGAAGGCCGGGCAGAGTGTACATTTAGCTAAATATATAATAAAAGAAGAATTACAATTGTATTTATGGTTCAATTTATAAACCTTACCATTTATAGAAAAACAATTAGTCTCCTGCATGTGTCTACAATAATTACAGTTGTAGCACTTAAACATTCCTGGGTTACAAATTGTAGGAATGTCTTTATGTTCCAATAAGGCTTTAAGGTTTTTCCTCTCCTGAAGGTCACCTTGGGACATTCACCTAACTTACTTAAAATAGACGGGTGCAATTTAAACAAACCCCAATTTTTCTCCAAAATATTGACACAGAAGTAGCTATCCTTACTAAAAGTAGTTATAAAGCTTGCTACGTTTTTAGAATTTAAACCTTAAAGCCTTACTGGAACATAAAGACATTCCTACAATTTGTAACCCAGGGATGTTTAAGTGCTGAAGACCACACTAACAGGGCTGATCAGCCCAGCAACTCGAATAAAGAGTCTTTTAGTACTGTCAACCTTTTGCCGGCTGACCAGCCTACTGAATGCTTGCGCCACATGGGTGTTGAAGCTCATCAAAACACACCAGGAAACACTCTGACCCGTTTGAATGGGGTTATTTTACCAGCTCGGAGTGTGCTGAACCTGGTTAATATGGATAATACTGTGGATATTCACAGCCAACCTGACAACAACACTTTCCCACCTGATAGGCGTTTGCATGAACCTGTGTCAGCCGATGTTGGGGCAGGCAATACGGCCAACCTACCAGTCAGTGGTTCTAATCTTGGGAACTGTTTTCAACGATCGCAGGTGCAACATGAACATTCCTGTATTGCGGGTAAAGAAGGTAATATGAATCACTCTTTAAACACATGGTTAAAGAATATGTATCAGTTTGTGAATAAAGATGTTACCAGTGATAGTAACGCTAGTACTGCTTCTTGTAAAACTGTGAACAGCAACTCAGAAGGCATAAGTAACAAATTGAAGTTATTTGATAATTGTTTGATTAAACTTTAGAAACTTCAACTTGAAATATCTTACTTTCAGGAATGTTTATCTCAGAGAATTGTTCCTAAAGGACTAAGACGTGCTCCTTACCCCACCGGCTTGGAAGCCGGCTCTGCGTTTCACACTGAACTGGCAGCCTTGTTTGACCATCATGGTCTAGAACTTATAGAAATAATTGTTAAATACTACATGTTATGGGTTGATGACCTGTCCTTGTTTGTTATGGAATTGGACAAATCAATACAGACTGACTTAGAGTTTGATAGATACAAGTATGAATATGAGCGTGTTTTTTCCAGCATTGATGAGCACATCTAAATTACAAACTAACAAAATTAAAAAAACTTGATAGGGATTGTAAAGCATACCAGTTAGGTATAGCTTACCCACAACCACCACCAGATCAAGTTTGGAAAAAAGGCCTATTTTCTCTGAGTCAAGTCAACTCACCTAATCAAGTTAAAAATGTGCCAGTTCCAGGTAGACCCCAACTTGTTGAAAGGAGTTCTGCTGGTCACAATGTGGACAACAATGAATCACTCTTAGAAACTGGTACTACTATAGGTGAATTGAGGGATGTACCTTGGAGTGAAAGACTATGGAGTGGCCAACAAAATATTGGTGGATTGAATCAACATCAAAACCAAAATTTTCACCAGGGCCCCTACAAGGGGGCCAAACCCAAAATAAAAAACTATCAACAACCTCAAGTCCAAAGGAAAATGGAGGGGAAACAGGCAGACAACCAGGAACTGACACTAAGAAATAGCTCAAACTGTGATTTTTTTTCCCCAGCATTAATGCTATTCCTGACTTAGTAACAAGTAATTGTGAGCTCCTTAATACATCGGGACTTGATGATTGTAACTCCTACAATGCTGATTCCCTCCTAGTCTCCCAACAGGTTGATATAACTTTTAACAAGACTGGGGACTTCTGTGTATATAATTTCAGTACTACTAAATTTGAAACTGATTTGGTTGAGTTTTTATCTAAAGGCCTTATGTTTGTTCCTTCTAGACCATTCAACATTGTCGATTTTGTTTTAGACATTAAACTATACACTAGGAAACTAAACTTCAATTTATTGTTTAGTAACGATTCAACATCTATGGTATGTGATAGGTTAAACATACCTAGTACTTATAACCCACTGCTCCACCCAGTACTAGACCAGTTTGAGAAAAGCTGCGAGTTAGACATCAGACATGCCAATTTGGCTATTAGGACACGTAATAATGTCTCTAATGTGAATAAGATGGAACACGAGTACTTGCAGTTTTTCAAAACGCAAAACCTTTGTTTTTGTAAACCTGATAAAGGAGGAGGGGTGGTGGTGTTTAGAACCCTTGACTACCAAAAACGTATGTATGAGTTACTTAAGTCTGAAGCATATGTTCCTAGTTCAAGATCAGAAGTCAACATGGCTTACAAGCTTATTAAAGATTGTATCGAGGACCTGTACATTGAGTGTAGGATTGACCACAAGACTTTCAACTACCTTACAACCACGTTTCCTAGATACCCATGTATTTTTGGTATTCCGAAAATACATAAATGTGTAGAGAATCCACCTTTTAGACCACTGGTTGATAGTAGAGGGTCACCTATGTACTTGTGTGCAAAGGTTGTTGATACTATACTCCAGAAAATTGTAGTGAAGGAAACACAAATCTGCAAAGACTCCTGGTCATTCCTCAGTAAGATAAAAGCACTAAAGTATAACCCTCATTATAACTTTTTAACAATAGATGTAAGGGATCTATATACTTGTATCCCACAGGATATAGCACTGGAGTGGGTGGCTCTTATGCTACAGAAACACAATGTATCTAGTAGGGAAATCCACCTTGTGACGGAGTTAAGTGATTTAGTGCTTTCCAACAATTTTTTCATCTTTCAGAATGAGTTCGACTTGCAGAAGGTTGGGGTAGCCATGGGGTCACCTTGCGGTGGAAGTATAGCCAATTTGGTAATGGCTTACTGGGAATCTGAGTACATTTTTAAAAATAACGTGTTCCTTGATAGGTTTATTTTTTACACCAGATTCCTGGATGACATCTTTATCCTCCTAAATGGAAATGAAGATGTCAGCAAATTAGTCCTACATTATATCAACAGTACTACTAACTTTCTAGCTTTTACATCTACCTTTGACACTGAAAATATAGCATACTTCAATGTTTCTTTAAGTAAAAATCATCTTATGAACTGTTTTACAGCTGAGATATTTCGAAAGAAAACACCTTCCTTCATTTTTCAAGTAGTCATCCACATTATCAGAAAAAATCTGTGGTCAAGGGCCAACTGGTTAGGGCAGCCAGGATGGTCAGCTTAGACCACGACTTCCAGGAAGAGTGTCTTATCCTTAAGAGTATGTTTATACATCGAGGTTACCCAGAATCACTCTTAGACACATTAATACATGAAGTGATGGAGAAGAGAAGAAACAGTACTTATTGTCCGTTACTGCCAGTTAAAGATGTTTCGTCTTCTCCACCTTCCCCTACTACGATAGGGGATGATTGTGTTAGTACATCAGAAGAAGCTTGCCAAATGGCTTTGCCTTTCAATTGTAAAAATATAGCAAGCTTTATAACTACTTTTAGTAAGGATAGTTACTTCTGTGTCAATATTTTGGAGAAAAATTGGGGTTTGTTTAAATTGCACCCGTCTATTTTAAGTAAGTTAGGTGAACGTCCCAAGGTGACCTTCAGGAGAGGAAAAAACCTTAAAGCCTTATTGGAACATAAAGACATTCCTACAATTTGTAACCCAGGGATTTGTAACCCAGGGATGTTTAAGTGCTACAACTGTAATTATTGTAGACACATGCAGGAGACTAATTGTTTTTCTATAAATGGTAAGGTTTATAAATTGAACCATAAATACAATTGTAATTCTTCTTTTATTATATATTTAGCTAAATGTACACTCTGCCCGGCCTTCTGTATAGGAAAAAAGGAAAGAAAACTTAGGGACAGATTGTACGTGCATTTATATGCAATTAAGAAATGCAAACTTGAAAATGCGTTAGCTAAACATAACTCTGGTTATCAAAACCACAATTTCAACTTTCTGGCTATAGATCAAGTAAATATTGATTGTAGAGGGGGTCCGAGACCATTAAAACTTGAAGAGTTGGAACTAAAGTGGCAAGTAAGACTTAACGCCTATAGTTACCCTGGCCTTAATGACACTTGTTCTATCTCTAGTGTACTTAAATTGAACAGCCTTAAGAGGTGAATGCCTCCTTTGTTTTTTCCTATATGGCAAGACTTGGTTCATTATGGAGAGTTAATTAAACCTGTAGAGGTTTGGGCTATTTTGTATTCCGCTCTAAATTTGTTTAGTAACATATGTAGTGTAGTCTTAATATAATTAGTGTAACCATCTAATTTCACTATATTGTGATCGTTTGTAAGCTCACGGAGCTCAATGTGTCTAGAGTCTTCTTAAATTTTGTAATTTTCTAATTTTAATTTTAATTCTTAGTTTACTATTTTAAATATCTCTAATACTAGTAAAGGATTGGCTTTTTTAGCCACGTGTTTAGGGGGTTTTAATTGATAGTTTATATAAAGACCAGTTGGTTAATTGATTTTATTACTCTCTGAAGAAGTCATCATATAGTGCTGACGAAAAGCGCTTAAGTGTATTTTATGTCTCTTTTTGGACAGTGTAAAGTGGATTCAATGCCTTTTTTCTGGGCTGTGTTCTTGCCTCTACTCGTTTTTTTGTATGGAAGACAGGTAACTTGGAAAATCTTTTGGGGAATGCAATGAGTTGGCTGATTTGAAAAATGACCTGAGTACTTTGTCAGAAGTGCTAGGGGAGCAAATCATTGCAACTATGAGAAAGATTAATTTGAGCTATGGTATAGAATCTGAATTGCCTAAATATAGTAAAGCCTTCTTACCAAGTTTAATGCTATTGGCTGCAAAAAAAAATATATACTAAAAAATGGAAATCAAACTCTAAACAAACTTTAATTGAAGTACTGAGAAATGCAGAGAGATAAATGAACTGGAGGTGCGATCTTTATAAAAGGAAATGAGCAAATTACATAGAAGCATATGGAATTTGTGGGAACAAGACAAGCAGAATAATGCTGAGGAGTGAAGTTTAAAAGAAGGAGTAAACTGAGCAATTTATTTAATGATGGAATAATTGAATTGTTAAAATGAAAACATACATGTATACTACATGACAGTGAGGAAAAATGCTACTATGATTTATCTTTTCAATTAATGTATATAAATCTATGTTATTTAGAATGTAATTTAAAACAGATGTTTAAAAAAAGATGTTTGTTTTGCTGCCCTCCATTGACATGGTGGGATGTCTGGAAGCATAAGGGAGGGCAGTTTGTGCAGCTGTGAAAAGGGAATAAAATAACCTCTGGAAACTATCTCCCTGACCCATCTGCCCTATGTGATGGCCATCCACATTGTCTGATGCATGGAAAGATGACCCCAACTGTCTCTACAGTATAACAGTCAGACAAGATCCCAGGGATTCTACTGTTGCCTTCCTTTTAAAGGGTAGCAGAAATGTTGGCTCTGCAGAATGCTTTTACTTCTACGGCAGTGTGCAATGAAGTGTCATCAGCATCTTTTGCGGGGAACCCCTTGTTGTGAAATTGGTTGAAGGGCTACCTTTGGTACTTGTTAATCACAAATCCTTACCACTCTTCTAGTTCCTAAAAATATCTTTGGGGAGCAGTAAACTCAACACCCAAACAAAATCTTGTCCTTGTACTTGCTTCTTTCCAGTTTTTCATTTACTTTGGATGAAAAGAGAGGACCTGTTACTATGTGGTAACAAAGACAAAACCGGGTATAGTTCTTCATTATACCTGTCCCTACATCTCTAGCCTCTCCGTCAGACACATTATGCAAGAAGCATGCAGAGAGGGTAGAAATGTTAAGCACAGTGGACACCTGAACCTCCAACTGTCTGTGAATATCAGGTCACTGGCTGTCTCATTGCATCTAAGGTCTGCTCAGTTAGACCATGATGGAATCAGTTCATGTTCATCAGGTAATTTAAAACTTGAATGGCAGAAGCATCACGTTGGTCTTCTATATTCTGTCCACTATCCTGGAATCCTTATCTATATAATAGGGCAGATAGGCTCTTGTCAAAGGATTGCCACTACAACTATGGAGTCAACAATATGGCTTGTCCTTAGGAGAATATATTGTCTGGCCTCCTTGGAATAGGCTCAACCACATTGGGTTCTTACCAAGCCCTTCCATTAGCAAGTTATTCATGTAGTCAGAGGGATAACCACCCATATTGTAGATGTAGCAGTTCAAAAAGACTTAATCAGGGGAGGGGAGTCAACAGGTCAAATACCATTCAACTTTATTAATTCCAGAATTTACCCAAAATGTGGGGTCATCTAGAGGGACTGTAGGGAATACCTACCCTTCATCGAGTTTTGAATTTTTGGTGAAAACCTCTAAAGGGAAGTATAATACCTTGTCTTGCACTTCATTTACCTTGGTTCTTCAGGTTAGGAGTCATCCAAGGGGACAGGATGATTGGTCTGACCCTGAGGTGTGTGTTTTTCTTAAGCTTTTCAATGGTCTCTGATGGCAAACCTTGTGATCAGTTACAAATATTCTCAGTGAATATTGTGGGATAGAGCAAAAGAAGATTGTATGTCTGTTCTGTCCTGATGACAAGGCAATCTCTCTAAAATTCTGAATGGTAACAAAGTGCCTTCAAGAGCTGAAAAAAAACAGTACTGAAGCAGATCTCTGTGCTGAAGAAATTGACATTAAATATGGCCCTGTTCCAAGTGACATTTACCGAAAAGACAATCCTGGACCCAAAAATGGTTTTGACACTGAAAGGCATAATACTTGTCAGCATGAAAAATCAGGACAAAGCCAAAAATAATGGGGGGCCCTCAGTAATGCATGCTTACTCTAACCATGCCCCAATCCAACCGTAACTTACACCGTACCTTACAAAAAGTCCCTTCTCATAACACTTTCATTACATTAGGCAAACTAATACTAGTAAAGTTACCAGGAAAACCAAGTCAAAAGTGCAAAGCAACCAATAACCAAAAAAGGACGTTGAATCAGGAACCAAACTTTGAAAAATAGACCAGGATTTTATTAGTCGAACCACTCAGACCACATAAAAGCGTAGCATAAAGCAAAAGAATCCACCACACATTAACGCTGTTCACTAATACTGCGTTTTCGTCACAATAAGCTGGACTTCATCAGATAATTCTATTACAACAAATTATTCCCCTTTTATAGTGTATCAATGAATTAATTATTCAATTAATACATTTAAAAAGTTTTTTTAAAAAAGTTTTTTTTAAAATATTTATACAAAGATATTCCATTTGAATTTCATAATTAATTTCCTTGTTTCTCATATTTATTCCAATACATGAATGCAATAAAATATCATTTAATGTGTGCATTTTAAATATTTTAAAAAGCATTTAATAAATTGTTTGTTAAAACCAATGTGTCACTTGTCCTATAATGCCATCTAGTGGCCATTTCTTTTATTACATCTAAAAAAACATTCCAAGGTTAAAATATCTCCCTTAATAAAGTTAAATTAAATGGGTATTTTGAACTCATTGAATCTAGCTAATACCATTTACATCTTATTTTAGCACCACCACCATAAAATTATGACAATTTGAAAAATGTTGTAGATGAAACCTCAATGTAACTATTTAAAATTCATAAAAAAGACATGTTAAAACTCTTATTTAGAATAAATTGATGTTACCATTATTATAATTTAGCTGCCCTTAACTTCAGAATGGGTATAATACTAATATAGTCATTTAACCCTTGTGGATTATAAGCTTCTAGGGTCATTTGCCACCACAATTCTCTATACTCTAACATTTCTTCCCATGGTCCACCTCTTATATCTTTTTCTGTATGTTCTAATACGGAGAAACTAAAACTAGTTTGTGCACATTCCTTACTATGCTTATACAAAGCATTAGTTTCCTTACAATTCTTTATGTCGTTAAGGTGCTCGTAGATTCTCCTTTTTAGTTTCCTTTCGGTTTTCCCTACATAGAAAGATTGGCATTTCGTACATACTGCCAAATAAACTAAACCTGAGGACTCACAATTATAAAAATGCCTATCATTAACAATGGTTTTGCTCCTACTACTTATATTTATGACATTACTATTGGATACATAGGTACATTGGGCATGTCTTCCACATTTATAAGTGCCTTTCCTCCTTAGTGGACAGTTAGTGTATTAGTGAGCAGCGTTAATGTGTGGTGGATTCTTTTGCTTTATGCTACGCTTTTATGTGGTCTGAGTGGTTCGACTAATAAAATCCTGGTCTATTTTTCAAAGTTTGGTTCCTGATTCAACGTCCTTTTTTGGTTATTAATACTAATAAAGACCAACACACACTACAAACAAAAATTAAACTCTTACCTAACCCTGACCCTAACTCAAAAATACAGAATATCCCATAAACAGCACCTCTGCCCTTTCCTAACCCTAGCACTCAACACACACAGGCATACACACTCTAACCCCCTCCCAATCCCAACTCACCTGTTTCAGAGAAATCTCACTTTGAGATATCAAATTTGACTATCCAAATTTCAACAATCTCGGCCACCCCTAGCATTTGTTGACCAAAGCAATGAGTTGGCAGATTTAAAAAACTCCGTACAGGGTAGCCTGTCAGAAACATTGGTGATCAAATGTCTGTAACTAAGGAAATGATTCTTTTGAGCTGGGACACAGGATCTGAATTGCCTAGACATAATAAGGCCTTATTAAGTTGAATTCGGTTGACAACCAAAAAAGCAGTTACTAAAAAATAGAAATCAAAGTCTGAACCAACTGTATTTGAAGTACTGAATATTGCAAAAGAGATAAAAGAACTGGAAGAGAGATCTTTAGAAAGGTTAAGAAGCAAATTACACAGAAATAAATGGAAATTGTATGAACAATAAATGCAGAATAATGTTCAGGAGGGCTGAGTGAGATTTAAGGAAAGGCAGGAACTAACCAACAGTTCTAACGAAAGGACACATATGATGTACAATCTATGTAAATGAAACAATGTTAATATGGTTTATTTTCTTTTCTATTTAAGTATGTTTGATCATGTCTTACGTGAAAATTAATAAAAATGTTTAAAAAGAACAAATGTTCCAAATCAACAACTGCTTGAACAGACATAGTATAGCCTAAAACTGAAGTTACCCATGCTAAAGAACATATTATGTGATTACCAGCACTTGCACCTAAAAACATTACTACTCTATTTTGATGTTATATGTACTACCCTCCCAGTTGTACAAAACAATATGAAAGTATTTAGCCAACCATTAACTTAAACATAAGGTCTTTGAAAAAAAACAATTCACTCAGTAGTCTTGAAAATGGAAAATTATTCTACGACGTTATACTTAGTACACTCTAAAGTAAAAGATGCCGGGGGATATTCAATTTTAATACTATTTATTTCAGCTATTTTACTTTTCTTTACCTTACATTCTGTAAAAACTACAATTCATTATTCCTTTAAGAGTTAACTGCCAGCAGATCAACAGAAGAGGTTCACTTACAATTCAGTATTCATCTTATACATGTTTTTGTCCTGTATTCTTCCTGGGGCAGTGCCTGAAAATGGACCATGTAGATCAGTGCTCTACCTTGGTTAACAAATTAATAAATCTTGAGTAGATTAGCAGACTTCTGTCAATTTCCACTAGACTAGGCTTGTGCCTGCAATTTATTTCACCCAAGCCAGGCCAGTTACTTAGAAAAATCCAGGATGTACATACACAGTGCAGTGCAGTGTAAAACCACCATTTATCTTGGATATTTCACCTTCCTTTCATTAACATGTGTAACTTAAGGAAATGAGGGAAAAACTACAATTGAAAATCAATATGCTTCGTTTTTACCCTTACACCCATCAAGACGGAATTAGCTTTAATGTTTATATAATGAAATTCCATATGCACTTGTAACCCACACCCCAGCAACTATAGGAGGTGACATTAACTGAGCCTTACAACTTCTCAACTGTTTGTTTTTTTATGCTGTAATGTGAGCTAATTTCATAATATGTTTTTCTTGGTTTACTGTTACTAATGAAGTCTGCTACCACCTATACACTAAGCATTCTTATTGTTTATGGTTTTATATCATATATTTAGGACGATATTTTTTGTGTATTACTAATCAAACCAGCTAGAACCATACAAAAATTCAGACCCCCATTTTACAATAACTTTGCACTAATATTTACTATACTTTACAATAATATTAAATTAACATAAAACATATTTAGACAATGAAAAAAAATGTTTTACTTAGTTGCGTCTTTCCTCCAATCTACTTCCACCATGGGAACCAATAAATAAAATGGGTTTCATACTTTTCAGTTTCCAATCAGTTTGAAATAAAATATAAATAGTGAGATTGATAAACTACAGCTCCACCACTATTTACAAAGTTAATTTTTTATTAGTTTTCTTCACAGTCATCATCTTCTTAATAGGTTCTGGTTCAAATTCTAGCTTCTCCTGTTTGACACAAAAAGGGACTCATGTTTTTTTCAGTTCTCCCACTAGTTTGACCATCTCACAGTGGGATTAATACTTTAAAGTTCTCCCACTATTCAGTAAATTCACCTAGCTGTAATTTTTCTGCTAATTCCACATCTTCCTGCAGTACCAGCTTCCGGTGTGAATCCAAGTTTGCTATTTTTTTTCTGGTCATTTCCTAGCATTTTCTCCACTACATAAGGAATTTTGTTTGGTTCAATGGAAATGGTTTCACTAGTAGTCTCTTTTGGTCTCCCTCTCTTGCTTGCTAAGGGACAATGGAGTCTTAGGTTCATAGGTTCATAGGTTCATACTAGGCTATCTGCCCGAGGGCATTTACAAGCCTAGCCCATAGTTTTGTGGCTTACGCCACCCCTTTAGTATAGGGAACTATACCCATTATTTTGCTGTGCCTCTGTCGAGCAGTGACACTGAGGTAATCCCTGGGGTATATCTGCGATCTCCCATCCATTGGTCAAGATTTCTCTTGAACAAGGCCAGCGAGGTGCTCTGCCTCACATATACCGGGATTTTGTTCCACAGCATAGGGAGTCTTTGAGTGATGAATCTATCCCTCCAGCACGTCCTATTAATAGCTGTGTCGAGGTTTAAGTCTCCCGCCCTTGTGGCTCTGACGGATCTAGATTTTTTGAGGTGAAGCATATTCATCAAATCTGGGTTTGACATGGCCTTGTATGTCAGGCAAAGGTCACCTCTGAGCAAGCGGTGGCGACTGAATAGAGCTGGAGTTCTTTCAGTCGGGCAGCATAGGACAGATTTTTGAGACCCTTTATCCTTTTGGTGAGGAACTTTGTGGCCTCTCCAGCTGCTGCAAGTGTCGGGTCAGATACATTCGAATGGGGCATTGTACTCAATCATTGGTCTGATGAGTGATGAGTATAGGGAGACTATGACCTCCCTTGATCTAGATGTGAATCCCTTCATGATAAGGTGGGCAGTGTAGAAGGTCTTCCTAACTACTTTAGCTACATGGGTGTCGAATGACAGGCTACTGTCAACCTGGGTCCCCAGGTCCCTGATAACTTCTTCTGTGCTCAGTGGATTGCCACCTATATGGTAGCTAGGGGTAACCTTGTTTTTCCCGAAGGGTATGACAATGCATTTTTTGGCATTTAACTTTAGGCCATGGCTCTGGCACCAGTTATCCGTTTCTGTGAGACCCTTCTGAAGGATATCTGTGTCAGATGTGTTTTCGACTATGGCCCAGTTTGCAGTCATCTGCAAACTTTGTCAGCCATAACCCTCCTGTGTTTGCTTGTACTTGGAAAAGTAGATGCCAAACAAGAGTGGGCCCAGGACTGAACCCTGTGGGACACCACTTGTGACAGGCTTTGAGTCTGACATGGCGCCAGCAACTCTGACCCTGTGGGTTCTGTCACTCAGCCAGTTTGCAACCCATCTTGTGATGTATGGGTTAACATTTAAGCTGATGAGTTTTTCAATGATACCCGAGTGGGGTATTGTATCGAAGGCCTTCGCCAGATCGAGGTAGGCTGTATGGACTGCCTTTCCCTCATCAATGGCTTTGGTGACTGTTTCAAAAAGTCAACCAAGTTTAAAAGGCATGATCTGCCTTTGACAAAGCCAAACTGGGTTGGATCCAAAGTCTGCAAATTCCCTATGTCTTTATTTATGAGGTCCATTATGATCCTCTCCATGGCTTTGCAGATAAGGCTTGTCAAGCTAATGGGCTGGTAATTTCCAGGGTCGGTGGAGGCACCGCCTTTGTGAAGTGGGACCACAGTTGCAGTGCGCCACTCCCTGGGTACATATCCAGAGGTGAGACTATGATTAAACAGCTGTCCTAGCTGTGGGTTTAATTCCTCGTTGAGTTCGTGGAGCACACAGCCGGGGACACCATCAGGTCCCATGGATGCTGTGTTTTTTGCTTTGGAGAGAGCAGTTCTCACTTGGGCATTAGAGATGTTTGGGGGGCTGCAATTGTTTGGTATAGATATCTCTCCTTTTGGGGAGGGGAGAAGTTTGCACTGAACCTGTCAGCCAGTATGTTGGCAATGTCTGTAGGATCAGTAATCTTCACATCATTTTGAACTAGTTCTGAGCATATCTGGGAGTTTCCTCCCAGGTTTCTAACTATAGCTAAAGAAGGCCTTATGATTGTCTTTTGAGTCTTTAGCTATTTTTCTCTCAAAATTTGCTTTGGATGATTTTATGAGAGCTCTTAGTTTTTTACTTATAGTGATCAAAGGTGTCTTACCTTTTAAGGATTTTGCTCTATCTTGTAGTAGCTTCCTCCTTTTGTTGTAGAGTTTGTTTATGGCTGGGGTCCACCAGACTGGACGCTTGCCTTTGGTACAAAGAGTCTTTGTTTTGCTTGGGATTGCCTTATCCATGCAGTCCTGCAGGTGCTGGTAGAAGGCATTTGTAAGTGATTCAGCGGCTTGAGTACTGTTTTCCGCCATCTCGGGGGCCTTAAAGGAGACCACACTAGTCTTTAGAAGTGTGAAGTTGGCTTTCGAGAAGTTCTTTACTGTGGTCTTTTTTATTTCAGGTGGGGGTGGGATGAGGACCTCCAGTGAGATTAGTTTGTGATCTGATCTCACCAGTGAGGGGTATACTTCCGGTGTTGAACATTGTGCTCCCATGTTCGTGATGATGAGATCAAGTATGTTTTCTCCTCTTGTGGGGATGGTGACTAGTTGTTCCATGGCATTTGAGTTTATGAATTCCAGGAACTTTTGGGCTAGGGTGTTTGGGCTTGAGTAGTGTTCCCAGTCTATGTTAGGGTAATTGAAGTCACCTAGTATGATGGTGTTTGGTGATACATTTATCCCCTCTAGTGTTTTCAGGAAGGCCATGTGAGGTTCCTGAGTTTGTGAGGGTGGCCTGTAACATGCTACAATTTGCAGAGCAGTCTTGCCTATGGTTAATTGCACCTGGATGGTCTCCGATGCATCGTGCGTTGCCACCAGTCTTGAGGTGTGGGTGTCCTTGATGAATATGGATACCCCCCCCTCCTTTCTTGGTATTGTCCGGATTTTGGGGCGGAACACATGATATGAGGTAAAACCTGATAATGCTGGGGTGCTCTCAGGAGCCTTGAACCAGGTTTCTGTCACAGCACAGACATCGATGTTCTCCATACTGAGAAGGGCCTCGAGTGCGTGCATTTTGAGATTTAGACTTCTGGCATTGAGCAGCATTACCCTTAGTTTTTTCCTTTTTGTGTTCTAGGGTGGTAGGTTTAGAATTTGAGCCTTGCCTAAAAAGGCACTATGGGGTGGCAAGAGCCTTTGCCAATATCCGGAATCCCAGGGGTGACAGGTGCAAGCCGTCCCTTGCGAAGCAGCGTGGCTTGTCCAGCATGTCATCCCAGGCAGACAGACATTGGATCCCCTTTGAATGACACCAGAGTTTAAGCCAATTGTTAAAGCTGATCATCTTATCTCTGTATTGTGGCATCATTCTTGGTGAAGGTAGGATACTGCTCAAGGTCAGGGTCATACCTGCCTGGGCTACATAATCAGAGAGCTCCTCAATGTCTCTTTTCATGTAGTCCAAGGAGGTACGTCTCAGGTCGTTTACACCAGCGTGGACAATGACTGAGTCGTATTTGTACCTGCTGTTGAGAGACCTGAGTGCTTGCGTTATGTGGCGGATTCTAGCGCCGACAGGCAGCTTACTGTAACTCTCTCCTTACTCAGTCTGGTGAGCGGGACGTCAGTGTGTCTGACTATGGAGTCACCAATGACTAGTGTGTCTGGCATTGTGTTTGGCCTTAAGGGCTGTGACTGTTTGACACTCTGACTGTGAGGTCTATGTGTTGCAGGTGTTGTATTCTGAGGTGGTGGTTGTTTGGGTGTCTGCTTTGGTGGCCTCTGCTGTTTTGGTAGATTTTTGATCAGAGCCTCCGAGTATGTCTTTGTGTGTTTATGTGTATGATTTGAGGTTGTGATGGTACTATGTGAGACTGGGTCTATAGTGTGTGTGGTAACCTTCTCCTCCTGACTGGTCTTGCCAGTCCTATGTTGAGAGAGCTCAGCCTCCAGTTTGGCCGTATAGTTGCATCTCTCACATGTATTTGTGTTTTGTGGGAGGAGGAGAGGGTTGTCTGTGTACATGAGGCAATTGTAACATTGCCTCAATATTCCCAGGTTCACCAGCTGAGCAGGAGAGGACACTAGCAACTGATCCTTCAACATGCTAGAAGGAATAGACAAATAAACTTTAAAAGAGATTCCGGGTGATGTGGGTGACCGAGAAATGGGGGGTTGCCTTTTTGGGGTACTATCTATGACAAGAGTGCTGTATCAAGGTAATAAGTACTGTAGGAGCAAGTGCTAGGTTTAACAGATAGAGAATAGTCTACTTGGAGTCAAGTAGAGATGATCTTTATAGTTATAGGATACGCTGATTAGATCAGTAGTATAGTTCGAGGAAGGTAGTTTTAAGGGAAAATTTGAAGAGTGGACTTTAGGTAGCCTGAATAGTTTAAACCTGCTTAACCAGCGCTGCCCTATATTCACTGGAGTTCTGCTAATTGAATTTTGTCCCCATCCTGATGTCTCCATATATATTTTTGACCCACCTGGAAAATATATTCTGTAAACCATTGGATACAAGATTGTATTGGGAAGGCCAAATGTGGTCATACACATTTCATTGATGGGTGGCATTACAGAAAAAGCCATACAGAAGCACCTACTCTGCTTGTGGAATGAGCTCAGAGCTACAGAAATAGGCTTTCCATGACTGTTGTGGCAGAATCCAATGCAATTAACTAACTACATGGAAAGGGAACACTTATAAACTGTCTTATCCTGCCCTGCCATAGCAAAGGAGATTGAAAACTAGTAATTTTTGCAGATTTAGTTTTGTCCATGTAGAATCAGATATCTATGGGCATCATGCGGCACAGTAAGACTATCCAGTAGAAAAGGCGTTTCCTGACTTGTTCATATTTGACACTGTGTCAACTTCTGTCATAAAGAATAGATTTATTCTAAGCAGCAGTCTATCATTGTGGGAAATTAGGAAAGCAAAATTAAAAAACGCACAACTCGGATATCCTCTTGGTAGATAAGAACAGATTTTTCCAGGGCAGGAGCTTCACATCCACAAAGGCAGCAGGTTAAAAAGGTGAAAGTGTACACATTTCAAACACAGAATATGCAACCCAAGGATAGTCTGGATCTCAAAGAAGGGGTCTTAAAAAGAAAGTACTTTATAAGAAGGCTTTACATACTTTAACAGAGGCCACGTAAACATAGTTCAATCCAGAGCGAAAATTATGCCTTTAATAGATGAGTAACTGAGCCTAGGATTAAATATTTCAGAGAAAAGAGACAGAACCTAAAGGAATAAAAGCTGTGATGGGATCTGTGAGTTTGCTGATCACAATAACAGAAAAATAGGTCCATGTATATTGGCAAGCTCTTTAATTTATGGATAGGTTTCTCAATGGAGGAAATAATGGAGCTACCTTCTTAGAGAAGGCAGGATCTGTAGTTTTTCAAATGAACTGCAGAAGGTAGGCCATCAGCTTGAGGTTGCAACGGTCCACATGTGAATGTCTAAAGAGTGAGACAGCAGTGTCTTGAAGTTACAACAAGGGGCTTCTGAAGGAGAATGTGTATCAGAAGGGGAAACTATGTGCATTGGTCTAGAGGGGAGTTATTAGAAATACCTTGTTTTGGAGAAATTAGACCTTCTGGAATCCTGTCATTACAGGAAAAGTGGAAACAATAAAGGGAGTTTATCTGGCCATTCATGTTCTATTGCATCTCAAATCTGACCCCCCGCCTGAAGAAGCAACTGGGTGAAAGAATATCATACACTTGACATTTATTGGAGAATCAAAGACATCACACATTGGCCTGACCCAGACATACAACAATGTTTGCCGCTGACAGATTCAGCAAATATTAGTCAGCCATCAAAAAACAGTGACAAAGTCTGCCCACCACAGAATGGCCTTCCTAGGATGTCTGTTGCTACTAAAATGTGAGTTTTGATGGCCCATTGCTGTATTCTCACAGCCAACTGACAAAGAGAAGATGACTGCGTTCTTCTCCATCTGTTGATACAACAGACAGCAGCCACACTGTTAATGTTGTGTGACTGAATAGAAAGGACTCCATCGGGTAGAGAGTCCTGAAAGAACAAGGTCAGCAAACCCTCCCTCGTTTCCAAGACAGTAATGTGGAGGTTAGACTCCTGAAGCAAATCAGGACCCTGAAAAATCTGCCCATTTTAGTGTTCCCCCACCCTGCAGTGCAAGCATCCATACCAAAAGGCCTGGGCGATCTTGGGCTAAAAGTAACTCCTTGACTGTAAGCTGAATCAGACCAACCACCACTGCAGGTATATTTGACAGTTTCTGGAAATTCAAAATGGATAGGGCACTTGAGGTGCTGGGGCCACTAGGCTTGCAATGTCTAAAGGAGGACACCCATGTGAAATTTGCTACAAGGAGGCATAAAAATGGAAAAAGAAGTTATGTACTCACCATAACGTTCCATCTGAGTAGGTACTTCATTTGTCTTCAACCGGTGGGTATCAGATCCGATCTCGGATCCGAGCCGGCAGCTTTCCAAGCTACAAGATCCAAGCTCCTAGCTCCTCCCCCCTACCCATAATCCCCTGCTATGTGCTACATTACCTTATATCGAATTTTTTGCCTCTTACACAACTCCTACCTTCGATAGAGGAAGTAACACCAGATAACTGTCCTAAAGCAGAACAAAGATTTCTTTGGTGATCAGGAATCCCGAAAGGTTCGGGGGATGGCAGGGGGGGTCAGTTGCAGACAAATGAAGTACCTACTCAGATGGAACGTTATGGTGAGTATATAACTTCTTTATCTGAAGTAGTTACTTCATTTGCTCTGCAACCTGTAGGACAGAGTCCCCAGCTACCTAGGGAAAAACCCTGGGCGGCCTTATGGAAGGATATTCCGAAGCACCGCAGAGCCAAAGGAAGCCCTACCTCTCGATACCATATCCAACTTATAATGAGAAATAAACGTATGTAAAGAGGACCAGGTAGCTGCTGAGCATATGTCATCCAAGGGGATCCTGGACCAGAAGGCTGCAGAGGTGGCCACAGCCCTCGTAGAGTGAGCGCGAATTCCGGTAGGAACCGGTTTGCCTGCAGATAAGTACCCGTGAACTATGCATTGATAAATCCAATTTGCTACAGTCACTTTGGAAATGGCCTTACCCATGGCCGATTTAGCAAATGACATGAACAACTGGTCCGACTTGCAAAAATCTTTAGTCCTGTGCAGGTAAAAACGCAGTTGTCTGTGCACATCCAATTTATGTAATTTGTATTCTCCTCTATTCTGAAAATTTGGGAAGAACACAGGTAAGTTCATTGATTGATTGATATTTGACTCCGAAGCCACCTTAGGTAAGAATGACGGATTAGTCTTGAGAAACACTCTATCCTTGTGAAAAATGAGATAAGGATGCTTCATACATAAAGCTTGAAGTTCTGACACCCTTTTGGCTGAAGTAATGGCCACCAAAAAGGCTGTTTTCCAGGACAAGAATTCTAATGGAACCGAAGCCGCGGGTTCAAAGGGTGGGCCTGTCAAGGCTTTTAAGACTAAGGTCAAATCCCATGGAGGCACCACCACTTTCACCGGAGGCTTCAAGAGGAAAACGCCCCGCAAGAAGGTTTTACATAATTTTGTAGAAGCCAAAGTTCCTAGTCCGTCTCCCACATGGAAATGGGAGATGGCTGCCAATTGCACTTTAACTGTAGAAGCACTTGCTCCTTGTCTAAATATCAGCGACAGGAAGTCTAGAATAGTAGGAATAGGAACTGTAAATGGATCCAGGCCTCTATCTTTAGCCCAGACAGAGAAACATTTCCATTTGCTGTAGTAAATCTTCCTAGTAGTCGGCTTATGTGCTGCGACTAGAATGACCTTAACAGGAGATGAGATACTAGGAGTCCTAGCCATCAGTGGAACTGGAGCAACCAAGCCACAAGCTTGAGGTTCACCAGGTTTGGGGGTTGGTATCCCGCCAGATGCGAAATCAGGTCTGGAATGGGATCCAGTAACCATGGCGGAGATACACTGCGAGACCGCAGGTAAGGGAACCAGATCTGGCGAGGCCAGAATGGGGCTATGAGGATAACTCTGCTCCCCAACCGACGGGCTTTCTGTATGAACTTCGTCATGAGCGGAAGGGGGGGATAAGCATAAAGTAGACCGGGCGGCCAAGCATGGACTAGAGCGTCTCTGGGATTCTCCCCTTTGGGGGGAAGTATTGCGAAGTACTCGCTGCATTTTGTGTTTAAGGGAGAAGCAAAAAGATCGCAGCAAGGCCAACCCCATTTGCGGAAGATCTGCTTCACAACTGATGGATTGAGAGACCACTCGTACGGAGTGAGAATCACTCTGCTCAGTTTGTCCACAAAAATGTTGGACCGACCCGGAATGTGCGTTGCTACCAGAAAACGGTTGGTGGATATCACCCATTCCCACACTCTCATAACCTCCCGGCAAAGTGGGTAGGACCTGGTTCCTCCTTGCTTATGTACCAGACAACTGACATGTTGTCTGTCTGGATTGCAATAGTCCCCAGAGGTAGAAGGTTGTGGAGAGTTTGCAACGCTAGAAGCACCGCCCTCATCTCTAGGACACTGATATGCAAAGCGGTCTCCGGGGGAGTCCACGAGCCTAGGATGGTTCTGCCCGAACAATGCCCACCCCACCCGAGGCGAGAAGCATCCATGGGTCAGAGTGGCTTGGGGGGGAGGGACAACAAAGGGCCTGCCTTCCCTCAGCTCTGGGGCGTGGAGCCACCAAAGAAGGGAGTGCCTGCAAACTCTGCTCGGAGGAATCAGAGTATTCAACGGATGGAGTAGTAGGGACCACTGAACTTGAAGGGTCCACTGCAGCATCCTCATTCGCAGACGCGCGTGAAGGGAGAGACTGATCGCTACTGCCATAGATCCTAGTACCCTCAGGACTAATTCCGCCACCGGGGCCGGACTTTGAAGAAGAATTAGCACCTGACACAACAAGCTGTTTAGCCTGTCCACAGTTAGCATAGCTCGAGAGATGCGGGTATCTAACTTGGCCCCTATGAACTCCAGGACCTGTACGGGGCAAAGAGAGGATTTCTGGAGGTTTACAGAGATGCCTAAGCTCCAGGCAAGGGTCAGAGCATAATCTCTTGCCACGCAGAGCTGATGCCTGTTGGTGGCGGTAAGGAGCCAGTCGTCTAGGTATGGGAAGACCTGAATGCCCTGAAGTCTCAGGTGGGCTGCAACCACTGCCATGACCTTGGTGAATACCCTGGGGGCTGAGGTGAGGCTGAACGGGAGAACCCTGAACTGGTAATGACTGGCTCCCAGCCGGAAGCGGAGAAACCTTCTGGATCTTCTGTCCATCAAGATGTGGTAGTACGCATCCTTGAGGTCTATAGAGCACATCCAGTCGTTCTGCCGCAGAAGGGGGAGAATAGATTGGAGGGTGACCATCCGGAATTTTTCTTTGGGAATGAACAGGTTCAAAGCGGAGAGGTCTAGAATGGGTCTTAGGTCCCCCGTCTTTTTTGGCACTAAAAAGAACCTGGAGTAATAACCCAATCCGGACTGGTCTGGGGGGACGGGCTGGATGGCTCTTTTTTCTAGCAACTTCAGGACTTCTAAAGCTGCTGCCTCCCTTTGATCGGGTGGAACATCGGGGAGGTGTCTGGTCGAGGGAGGGTGGTTTATGAAGGGGATGGTATAACCTCTGGATATGATGCGGAGCACCCATCGATCTGTTGTAATGGACTCTCAGTTTGACAGGTGCTCCGACAACCGCCCCCCGACTGCCTCCAGAGAGGGATAGCTGGGTAAGCCCTCAGGGCTGCTGCGCGGGTCTATCCGGGAAGGGTTCCCTGGACCTGACGTTACGCGGTCCCCCTCTGCCTCTGGGCCAGCGTCCTCCTTGTCCTCCTCTGCCTCTAGAGGACAAGGGGTCCGAAGCTGGATGGGATTGCTGGGACTTACGGAACCACAGCTTCTTTTGTCACCTCTGATTCCTAGAAAAGGATTGTTGGGGATTAGAGAAGCGGACCCCCATGGCAGGCAGCGTCTTCCCATCCTTCTCGCTTTGGACCAGCATCTCGCGAACAGTCTTGCCGAAGAGAGAAGATCCATCAAAGGGTGCATTCGCGAAGGATGCCTTGAAGGGATCCGCGAAATCACAAAGATGGAGCCAGGAGTGACGTCGCAAGACAACCCTGGCTCCGCTGGCCCTAGCGGCTCCCTCCGTGGCATGGGAGAGTAGACGCATGGACGTGTTAGAGATGGATTTCAGAGTGGCCATACGAGTAGAGAACACTTTTTTGTCCTCGACTGACATCGACTCCGGGGGGCTGCAGCTTATTCCTTAATTAAGTCTCGTTGCAGCCTAATGGTATGTGCCATATAGTTCAGCGCCCTTACAGAAAAGGTCGCTGAACTAAACATCCGCTTCCCAATGCGGTCCAGTGCCCGAGATTCCTTATCTGGCGGGTGAACCGAAGAACTCTCCTGCGCGAGTTCTCTCTTGGTGGCAGCTGCCACTAACATGGCATCCACGGGGGTTCCCTTGGCCCAAGACTGTCTATCCACTGGGGGGGCTAAGGAT
This sequence comes from Protopterus annectens, assembly GCF_019279795.1. Taxonomy (NCBI): domain Eukaryota; kingdom Metazoa; phylum Chordata; order Ceratodontiformes; family Protopteridae; genus Protopterus; species Protopterus annectens. The sequence continues at coordinate 1,136,463,091 of NC_056739.1, forward strand.
CTTGTCGGGTCGCTTCGGGATAGGCTCCACAGTGTCGGGCTCCTTCCACGCCCTAGTAGTAATTAGGTCTACCAGGGGGTCAGCCGGAGGGGACACCCAGGAGGTAGAAGGGCCTGCCTCAAACGCATCCAGGAACACGGATTCATCCGCGGAAGGTTTTTGGGCAGACCACCCCCCTCTAATACGCAACATTTCCATGATGTCTCTGAAGGAGACATCCTCGGGGGGTGACCTTGGGGAACCTTCCCCTTCATCTAAATCCGTGTCGGTTGTAACGGACTCGGGGGAGTCCAGGTGCCTCCTCTTGCACCGACGTTTACGAGGGACCTCCTCGGTGGGACTGTCCAAAGAGGGCTCATCAACGGGGTCCTGTTCCTCCAAGGGAACCAACTGGAGGGCTTGAGTAGGCTGTCCCGATGGTCGGATGATGGAGGATAGACCCACATAGAGCGGGGGTATGGGAGGATCCGACGCCCGAACCGGGGACCTGGAGGTCCTCGACAGTACCCTCTCCACAACCTCAAAAGCCGAAGGAGAGCTACTCTCACCAGGCTCCGAGAGCAATCTCCTCAGCTCCGAGGTAGGGATCGGGGTCGGAGCCGATGCAGCCGGAGCCGAGAGAGAGGTGTGCTCCGAACCCAACGGAGCCGAAGACACACCAGCTCCCCCGGATCCGATGCTCAGCCCTCGGCCCCGAGAGCTCAGATCCGACAGACTCGAAGGCACAGTCGGGGTCGAAGCGACCGGAGCTATCGGCGCTGACGAATCCCCGGTTCCGAAGGGGCCCGGATCCGATAACTCTGAGACCCGAAAACGGGTCGGAGAAGGCATAATCAGAGCAAACATGGGGGCCGCGCTCCCCCCCAGAGGGGGGGGGAGGCAAGAGCACCCCCATTTGCATCTGGGTCTGGATGAATCGGTGCATCATCCTATCCATATCCGCTTCAGTGAGGCTTCTGGTTGATCTTGAAGAAGTCGTCGAGGCGGGACGGGAGGGCCTCGACGACCTCAAGGGAGACTGGATCCTCCTCCTCCAGCTCCGGAGAAAAATGAGGCAAACGGAGCAGAGAGGGGGAGGATCCCGAGACCCTCGAGGGAGACCTAGCCAGTTTAGATGGCGGGGCTGAGGGTTGAGTCTCAGCCCGCCTTTTGTGGGACTTATGTCCCTTGTCCTTATGCCTTTTCTCTACAGTAGTGGAGGTACCTGAATCCCCCGAACTCACAACCAAAGAGGGAGGTTGAGTCCCAGGTTGAGTTGGGGGCACAGAAGGCGTGAGGGCTGCCGAGACAGCCTGTGCCTGAGAGGGGGAAGAAGAAGCCGATTCCTGAGGCAACAAGCCCGCCAGGTTCAGCTTGTTCTTCCTGTCCCTGAGAGCTCGGGGATTAAAGGCCGCGCAGATTGTGCAGGCCGATGACAGGTGGGCCGCCCCCAAGCATAAAACGCACTGAGTGTGGCCATCCGCCAGTGAAAGCTTATGGCCACACTCAGTACATTTCGAGAAAACCGCCTTAGGCCCTTTAGCCATAACACCACTCACACCAAGAACACACTCAAACACTAAGAGGGGGGAGGGTGAAAAGCGGGAACTACCAGAAAAACTAGTTAGAAAGGGAAAACTTTTAGTTATGTACTTACCATAACTTTAGATGTTTGGGATCCATCTCACCTACATTCTGTACTGATGGGCTCGGAGCCGATCCCTCGGCTCCGACTCGGCACGCTATGCTATAGAGCGAAGCCTCTTATTGGCTGAGCTATTTTCTATCCCAGGATGCACCACCACTAATCCCCCAGATCTTGTTTGTCCGCATTCATGTACACATACATAACTTGTTTATATAACATTGCCAGATGTTCCAAGATGAAACAACAGGATTCGAACCTTCTGATATCCTCTGATCTCCAAGGAAGGGGGAAGGAGGGTGGGTTATTGGGAATGTAGGCGAGATGGATCCCAAACATCTAAAGTTATGGTAAGTACATAACTAAAAGATGTTATGTGATCCTATCTCACCTACATTCTGTACTGATGGGACAGCGTCCCTAGCACCTAAATCCTGGGTGGCTCACTGGAAAACACTCCTGAGTACTGTGAAACCAAATGAAGCTCGTCCCCTAGATGCCACATCCAATTTGTAGTGAGAAATGAAAGTGTGTGGGGAAGACCACGTAGCCGCAGCACAAATGTCACTAATGGCAAGCTTAGAATGGAATGCTATTGAAGTAGCCATAGCTCTTGTAGAATGAGCTTTGACAGAGGTCGTAAGCTCTTTATTAGAAAAGGAATAAGCTTGAGTAATACAGTCCCTGATCCATTTGGCAATAGTGACCTTTGTGACGGCTTTGCCCAATTTATTATCCGAAAAGGATACAAACAATTGATCTGTTTTCCTTGTTTGTTTGGTCCTATCTAAATAAAAACACAATTGCCTGTGGACATCTAATGTGTGGAATATGTATTCCGCTTTGTTTGAGTACTTTGGAAAGAAAACTGGAAGTTCTAATGACTGTTGTAGGCAAAAACTGGAACAAGCCTTAGGGACAAAGGATGGATTTGGCCTGAGAGATACTCTATCTTTGTGAAAAACCAAATACGGAGGTTTTACAGACAAAGCTTGAAGCTCTGAAACCCTTCTGGCAGAAGTAATCGCAACCAGAAAGGCAGTTTTCCACGATAGAAATTTTAAATCACATGTTGCTGCCGGTTCAAATGGGGAGGAAGTTAAGGCACGTAACACCACATCGAGATCCCATGGAGGAGCAGGATGAGAAATTGGAGGTCGTAAAAGTGCAGCACCTTTCATGAAGGTCTTACACAATCTGTTGCTCATTAAAGGTGGGTTTATAGACTCGTTAAAATTGGAAATAGCTGCCAATTGAACCTTGATGGTAGAGACTGAAGAACCTTGATTGAAAAGGGAAGTTAGAAATTTCAGGACTTCCGATATGGGAATAGTGATGGGATCCAGACCCCGGAGTTGAGCCCAAACAGCAAATCTCTTCCATTTGTTAGAATACAATTTCTTAGTGGCAGACTTGTGGGCCGAAGATAAGATGTGTACAACTTCCGGGTCTAAGGTATGATTCCTGACTATAGTCGGAAGAGGAGGAGCCAAGCTGTCAATTTCAAGGTGTGTAGGGACTGGTGGAGTAGTCCCGACTGATGAACTAATAGGTCTGGGATCTGATCCAGGAACCATAGACCTTCCAGTGCATATTTCCGAAGATAGGGGAACCATACCTGACGAGGCCAGTAAGGAGCAACTAAGATCATTTTGCTCCCCAAGTGAGATGCCTTTTGGATCACTCTGGGAAGGAGGGGAACTGGGGGAAAAGCATATAGCAAGCCGGTGGGCCACGGATGGGCTAGTGCGTCCATAGGGCTCTCCCCCCGGAGCCGGAGTGAGGGAGAAGAACTTTTTGCACTTCGCATTCAGTGGGGTTGTGAAGAGGTCGCAACAAGGAATTCCCCATTTGCTGAAAATCTGATTTGCAACCGTAATGTTCAGAGACCACTCGTGTGGAGAGAGGATAGTTCTGCTCAGTCTGTCGGCTATCAAATTGGACTTGCCAGGAATATGAGTCGCCACTAGAAATCATTTGGTCGACACTGCCCACTCCCAAACTCTCATGGCCTCTCTGCAAAGGGGGTATGATCTGGTCCCTCCCTGCTTGTTCAGGTACCAGACTACTGACATGTTGTCAGAATGAACGGCAATTACGCCCTGAGGGAGATAATCGTGAAGGGCTTGTAGGGACAGAAACACCGCCCTCATTTCTAAGATGTTGATATGAAGTAGGGTCTCTTCCGAATGCCATTTGCCTTGGACTGACCTGCCCAGGGAATGCCCCCCCACCCCATCTGGGAGGCGTCCGTAGTCAAAGTGGCCACAGGAGGAGGTGGAACAAAGGGTCGTCCCTGATCCAGATTGGAGGGCACCAGCCACCAGCGAAGGTCCCATTTGCAGGTTTCCGTGATCCATATGAGGTGACTGAGAGGGAGATCCTGAAAGGACCACTGTGTTGAAAGAAGCCACTGGAGAATTCTCATGTGCAACCTTGCTAGGGGAACTAGAAGAACCGTGGTGGACATAGATCCCAATAGCTGCAGGACCATTCTGGCTGGGGCCTTGGATCTGGGAAGTAAGGCTCGAACTTGAGCCTGCATGGTTTGTATCCTTTCTGTAGGTAGATAGACCCGCATTTGGTTTGAGTCTATCTCTACTCCGATGAATCTTATGCGTTGAGATGGCAGCAACACAGACTTTGGCCAATTGAAGGTGATTCCAAGGGAAGTACCCAGTGATATTGTGGCTTGTAGGCTCCGCAATAGTAGATGCTTGGAGGTGGCAGTCAGGAGCCAGTCGTCTAGCTACGGAAACACCTGGAATCCTAGACTTCTCAGGTGAGCAGTCACGACCGCCAAACATTTGGTGAACACCCTGGGGGCTGTGGTGAGACCAAAGGGGAGCACGCGGAACTGAAAATGACTGTCTCCCAGGCAGAAGCGCAGATGTCTCCTGGACGCTTGATATACCATGATATGGTAATAAGCATCCTTGAGATCTATGGAGCACATCCAAACACCTTTCTCCAGCAGTGGGAGAATGGATTGTAGGGTGACCATTCGGAACTTGGACTTTTTGACTGAACGATTTAGAATGCTGAGATCCAAAATGGGCCTCAAGTCCCCGGTCTTTTTTGGCACCAAAAAGAATCTTGAGTAAGTCCCTAATCCGATCTGGTCTGCGGGGACTGGTTGGATGACTCCTTTTTGAAGCAGCTTTGAAACTTCTAAGGCTGCAATTTCCCATTGACTGGGGGCGGGTCCGGGATTTTTTTGGACTGAGGTGGGGAGTGAGAAAAGGGGATGGCGTAACCTCCGGTGATAATTTGAAGCACCCATCGGTCCTGAGTGATACCTTCCCAGGCTTTTAGGTGCCTCGAAAAATGACCCCCGACTGGCTCCGGAGCTGCACAGTCGGGCAATCCCTCAAGGACTGTGAAAGGCTGAAGGGCCACGAAAGGACTCGTGGTCTCCAGTGTTGCGGGGGCCTCTGCCGCCTCTGGGACGGCGTCTTCCAGAAGAATTTCCCCCTCCTCTGCCTCTAGAAGGGGGATCGTCCTGCTGTGAGGGATAAGACTTCTGAGATCTACAGAACCACATTTTCCCTCCTCTTTTAGCCTTGGGGTAAGGCCGAAAGGGAGTAGAAAATTGTGCCCCTACGGCAGTCAAAGTCTTGCCTTCTTGCTCGCAGCGGGTCAATGTGTCCTTTACCTTGGGTCCAAACTAAGAGGACCCATCAAAGGGGGCGTCGGCAAAGGAAGACTTGAAGGCCTCCGCAAAATGACACAGGCGGAGCCAGGCTTGCCTCCGTAGAGCAATGCCTGTACCCGCCGCTCTACTCGCCCCTTCGGCCGCATAAGAAATGAGCCTCATGGACGAGTTTGACATGGATGACAACGTAGCCAACTGAGAGCCAACCGTCTGGGCCAGCTGCTCAGGCAGGTTACCCAAGAGGGTATCTGAAAGCTCCTTAATCAGATCCCTCTGAAATCTGGTGAAGTGCGTTAGATAGTTCAGGGACCTTAAAGTAAAGGCCGCTGAACTTAGGGTGCGCTTACCGTACCGATCCATGCTCCTAGACTCCTTATTAGGAGGATGGACGGACGTTGAAGCCTCTGCTGCATCTTGCTGGGTAGCAGATGCCACCACCAAGGCATCTACAGCCACACCTTTCGTCAAAAACTCCTTTTCTGGGGGTGCTGACAGGAACTTATTTGGACGAGCAGGCACCGGTTCCACAGAGTCTGGGTGTTCCCACGCCCTTCGACAGATCAAATTTAGGAGCTCGTCGAAGGGCGGAGACACCCAGGAGGTGGAGGGCTGAGCCCCGAAGGCCTTAAGGAACACCGACTCGTCAGCAGAAGGGGGTTTGGATTGCCTGCCGCCTCGTTGTTTAAGGGCTTAGAGGATGTCTGCAAAGGAGACATCATCTGAGGACGACTTAGGGGACCCCTCTGCATCATCAAGATCAGTGTCTGACGTGAGAGACTCATCGGGGGAGTCAACATGCTTCCTCTTGCACAATCTTTTCCTGGGGGGTTCCTCTGAAGAGGCTTCAGAGGGACCTCCTGGAGGGGGGGAACCCCCAGTGGGGGTGACCTCAGGCCCCGGGGCTCCGCTGTCTAAGGACAGGGGAACTGCCAAAGACCCAGTCTTCCTATGCAGGGAAGGTGCTGGAGAGACTGTGGAGGTAGCCAAAGAAGATTTGGCTAATGCACTCCTCATGGCCCTGAAAGCGGGACCACCAGAATCCTGGGAAAGTCCCACCTCCGTGGCCACAACGGTAGACGGTACCCCCGCAGCTGATGCACCGAGAGGAAGGCTTGGGACTGAAAACATCAGTCCCGAAGCGTCCCCCCTGGGGCCGACAGAGGAGGTCCGCGTACCGAACTCCGACTCAAGAGCCGGGGTTGGAGTAAGGGTCGGGCCCGACCCGAAAACCTCCATCGGCTCCACCAGCAGCGGCTCCAACAGTGCCGAGGCTGTTGGAGGAGGAACCATAACAACAGGGTGGACCATCGGCTCCGAAGCCAAATGGGCTGGAGCCGAAACTAACTTTTGGAATACAGGAGACTGGAAAAGTCTTAGGAGCACCCTGTCGATGTCTGAATCAGACATCTTGGAGGATCTAGATGACACCGATCGGGTCCGAACCGACTTCTCCATCGGCTCCAAAGGACTAGGGGACCGGCTCCGAATGGACTCGACTACTATCGGTTCCGAGGGAGACTTCAAAACAATTTCCCTCGGTGCCGAGGAGGGCTTCGGCGCCGAAGGGGAAGAGTCTGAGCCGGCAACCCTCATCGGCTCCAAAATCAGTGGAGCCGATGAAGGTGACCCGCCTCTCGATGCCCCAGTCCTTGGTTCCGAAACCAGAGGAGTCGAGACTGGAGGCATCGAGGCAGACCGTTCCGCCCTCGGCTCCGAAGTCCGTGGAGCCGATGGAGAAGCCTGCCTAGGTTTCTTAGCGGTCGGTTCCGACGGGCTGGTCGGAGCCGACGCTTTCTTCTTCCTAGTAGGAGAGGAAGATAAGGCCTCCTCAAAGGAGGGTTTAATCAGCCCTTTCAATATTAATTTATTCTTCCTCTCTTGGAGGACTCTAGATGAAAAGGCATGACACACGCTACAGGACTCCTGTAGGTGCTTGGCGCCTAAACAATATACGCACGAGGAGTGGTCATCGGTTATAGACATTTTATAACCACACCTCGTGCACTTTTTGAACCCTGAGGGTCTATGTTCTTTTGACATCTTAACTGACTACCAAAAAACACTGCACCGGATAAAGTAGCACTATCTGCTCAGGATTTTAACACAATACAAAAATTTTAAACCAACTTTTTTTTTTTTTTTTTATAAAGACACAATACAATATCAAAAAGAAAAAATACAGAACAGGAGGGCCAAGACCCTCTAATTTAAACAGGTACTTGACCTCCTAGAAAAAATAACAGACACTAGCTGAAAAAAATAGGGGAAGGCCCCTCTAACTTAAACGGGAAACCTTTCCCTTAATCAAAAAACACAATTTTCACAACAAAATTCTTCAAAACACACTCGTACAACAACAATAGCTGTTAAAACAGCTTTTTGGGTAAGAATAAGGAAATTCCTGACAGGAACTTTGAAAGAAAACAGTACTTAGCTCAGCCAAGTTTGAGACCACATCCTAGCTTGTAAGCAGCAAACGAGATCTGGGGGATTAGTGGTGGTGCATCCTGGGATAGAAAATAGCTCAGCCAATAAAAGGCTTTGTTCTATAGCATAGCGTGCTGAGTCGGAGCCGAGGGATCGGCTCCGAGCCCATCAGTACAGAATGTAGGCGAGATAGGATCACATAACATCAAAGATATCTAACTAAACTACACTATAGCTAACTAACCCCAGGAACTACACACTCTCACAACTAGAAAAAGGATTTTTTTTTTGACAGAAAAAAGAAAAGGTTCAATCTCATCAAAAGCCAAGGAGCTCTTCAAACGTAGCTGCTTCAGCCGCGGCAAAAAACGATCTGAGGTAATGTAGCACATTGCAGTGGATTATGGGTAGGGGAGGAGCTAGGAGCTTGGATCTTGTAGCTTGGAAAGCTGCCGGCTCGGATCCGAGATCAGATCTGATACCCACAGATTGCAGAGCAAATGAACTAACTACTTCAGATGCTGCCATAATACTTAAGGCCTCTCAGACAAGTGTCTACTGCAGTACACTGCACTAACAGAACTGAGAGAATTACCTGCTAATGTTTAACATCCAGTCATGGAGTAAAAAGTGTCAATATACTATGGTATCAAGGATAACTAGAAAGGGTTGAAGTGGAAGTAAATGTCTGGCGGTTACAATACAGGATTAAGGCCACAAGCTGCTTGAGGTGCTTCCTGCATTCTAGGGTTTATTAGCCTCAGCCTTCCTTTGTCTACTGTGTCACTCCAAGCAAGTCACTTAACTAGACAATGCTCTGTGACAATTAGGAAATTGAGCTAGGGTCCTCAAAGGAGTTCTGAAACTCATGTTTACTAAATACACACCTATCTAGTGTGATCTGGACAGGTTCACTGTTATTTTAACAGAAATGAACAGTTTAAGCACAGATTTCTTTCTGTACATCTGATCCACCACAGATGAAGCAGCAAACAGCCTGTGGCCTTATGTTTCAATGGTCCATACAGCATCTCCTCTAGTACATGCTACATTTCATCTGATATGTCTGTCATGAAACATGTAGGAGATTGTTCTGCTCCCACAAGGGCAAAGTAGCATACATAAACAACACACCCTTTCCAGACCTGCTTACTGCTTTGGACTCTGGCTGATGGACAGCAATTTTTTGATGTGTGGGAGATTATGAAGAGCTGCTGCAGATGCACTGACATCTAGTTTGGGAGCCTCTGCTTAAAAATCTATATTCTTAGGGGGCTTGGAAGCTCCAGTTATCTTTTTTTTCAGAAAGTACAGTTATGCAAGTCCTACTTACTTGTTAACAGTAGATGTTCATAGAACACACTGCCTTACTGGCATCTGTGTAGTAGTGCCCTGTTATCCTACTCTGGCAGTCTACTAAAGCTCAGAGTCCATCCCGCTGCCTGTCTGTGGGTGTGATGGACCAATAATCTGGCAGGATAGGGACTGCCTTACAAACCCATATGTAGGACCCTTTCAGTTTTTTATGGTCCAGCAGGAAGGGAAGGTGGAAATGCATGATTGCAAACACATCCTGCTCCAATACCAAAAACCACACACACACACAGATGCACCATGGCATCCCAAACACCAAACTATCTACATCCAAAAAGGGTGGTGGCGGTGGGGGTACTACCAATAAGGCAGTATGTTCTACAAATATCTACTGTTGCAAGTAAGTAGGACATATGCAGCACTGTACTATGTTCAACAAACATGCTGCCTTACTGGCATTCAGGTAGATTCCCAAAGTTCACCCAACCTGGAAGGAGGAAGGATAAGGGTCCATGAGCACCTGGAAAATGGTCCTAGTGAAGACTGCTCTGGTTCTAGGAAAGGCATCAGGCTTGTAGTGCTTTTTGAAGATAGGTATAGAGGTCCATGTTGCTTCCTGTAGAAGAATACTTCGAGTTCACTCCTTTCCAGTATGTAACTGAAGAGGCAAAGGCACTGGTGGAACATGACATTACCTTGCCTGGCTTCACTTTGCCATGGTGGATGCAAGAAAACACAATACCAGAGGTCAGCCAATGTGCAATGGTTTGCTTAGAGAGTGGTTGACACTTTTTTGCCCCTGTGTAGGAAATAACCCTTTCAGTCTTCCTGAAGGGTTTTGTTCTATCAAGGTAGTACTTGAGCAGCCAGTGCACATCCAATGCATGAAGTATCCTCTCTCCCTTATACTTAGGTTCTGGGAATATTACACGGAGGTTGACAGACTAAGATTGAATTCTGTGACCACTTTCAGCATGAAAGTGTTAGTGTATAACACAACCTAGCCCTGTGGAAAAATCAGGCAAGGTTATTCCACCATGAGAGTTTTCAGCTCATAGACTTTCCTTTGCAGATGTCAGAGCGATAAAGCAAAACAGTAATCCATAATAAGAGCATCAGATCAGCCTGAGAAGCAGGTTCAGAAGGTGGCTAGGTAAATTTATCCAGAACATAGTTGAGATTCCACAATGGAGACTGTGAGGGGTCTCATATGCAATACTCCACTCATAAACTGTTTTACAAAAAGGGACAAATAAAGAGGATCCATTGGGAGACAAGGAGAGATGTCTGCTAAATCCACTTTAATGAATGCATACAATAAGTTATACTGAAATAGCTCACACAACAATTTCCAGACCAAATGAATATTAAAACTCAGTGGACCCCCTGTTTCCATATTGACACCACTTAAAAAACCTCATATATTTGTACACATACAATTTTCTAGTAGCAGGTTTTCTGGCCTCTAACACCTGTTGCACATCCTCATGAAACAAATACCTAAATAGAGTTAAGACTGAATCATCAAGGTTATCAGTTGTAGGTGTTCCAAACTGGGATGCACCAGCTGACCCTGAGACTGTATGATGAAGTATGCGGTAATTACCCTTGGTCAATACCATTATAAGGGAGAACCAAGACTGCCTGGGCTAATTTGGCATTTCATTATGAATCTTTGAAAGTACCTTTTGATTCAGTGGAAAGGGTGGAAATGCATACAAGAACATTCACATTCAAGGGAACAAAAATGTGTCTGTCCTCCAAGTATGGCTGTAAGGACATCTGGAACACAATTTCTCCAGCTGTCTGTTTTGGAAGAAGGTGAACAGATCTATTTGAGGTGTTCCCCACATCTGGACTAGAGGTTGAAACACCACTGCCTCTAGTTGCCACTCTTGCAGGTCTGCCCAGGATCTGCTTATTCTGTCTATCTGTCACAACATTTGCTCTGACAGGATGAATGATGCCCGAAGAGAAAGAGAAAGCTGTAAAGCCAGCTCCTAAGCCTTCATTGCCAACAGGCATAGAAAATATGACCGTCTTACCCCCTTTTTTGTTGAGATATCTTATCAGTGTGGTGCTGTTCATAACCACAAGAACACCATACTCCATAGGTGGTGAAGGATTTTCAAGGTGTTGATCACTGCCAATATTTCCTTGATATTAATGTGCTACCACCTATCCTTGAGACTCCAAGTAGCCTGCACTTGCACTCACATAAACACAGCTCCCCAAGCAGTCAGACAAATTTGTCTGGACAGATTATATCAGAACAGGTGAGGGGAAGAAGAAACGTCCTAGATTTATACTCAAATGTGTTCACCACTGTAACTCCTGCCTGATGAAGCACCAGCAACTGGGATTCTAGGGAATGTAGGTGCTGGCTGCAACAATTTCATACATATCACTGAATTAGTGTGCAGACACGCTAGTGGCATCATAAGAATCATGGACTCCATCAGTCCTAGAATGTTTAGGAATTCTCTTCTTTAAGAATTCCAGAAATGTCTGGTAGAACAGGACCTTGTCTTTGGCAGGATAGACCATTCTTTTGTTGGTGTTGATTAAACATCCCAGGAAGATGAGTCTTTGTGAGGATGTCAGCCACAACTTCCAAAGGTTCAGGTTGAACCCCAGCTGGGAAAGTAAGGTTGAGACCTTCTCTAGTGATCCTAAACACCTGCATGTTGACTCTGCATAGATCAGCAAGTCATCTAAGTAAAGGAAAATATGAATGCCAAGAGTCCAGTAGTAGGCCACTACCAGAGCAAGTGATTTCATAAACACTTGAAGTGTGGTGGATAGCCCAAAGGACAATGCAAAAAACTGTGTGTGAACCAGACACAACAAATCTCAGACATCTCCTGAAGCAATAAGCAATGAGGATATGATAACATGCATCCCTAAAGTCCAGGGTCACCATGAAAGTGGTCCAGCAGAAGAGGAAGTACTGTCTGTAGGGTAAGCAACTTGAACTTAGCAAATATAGCCAGAAAGAAAAGGCCCAGAACCGGTCTCCACAACAGCTCTTTTTTACAAACCTGGAAAATTCTGGAGTAGAAACCTTTCATTCTTTCTGAAGGAGGGACTAGCTCTATGACCTTGTGTCCAGCATGTATGACCCTGTGTCCAGCATGTGCCAGAGAATATGGGAAATAAAGTCTGCCTGGCAGATGAGGTGGAACCCCCCACCCTCTGAATGGAGGCAGATGCTCCTTCCACCTCCACCTGTAACCTCTACAAATAATATTGAGGATCCATTTGTCTGAAAATAGGCCAGCCTGCCTTGTTGAGAGCTAACCTTCAAAACAGAAAACCTGGAGGAAAACTTAGGAATGATAGGTGCTGAGGGGATGGGGTTATCCTTTTTGGGAAAGGAACAGCTCATTAGGTTTTTGTGGGGTTTATGTCCTACCATTTCCTTTTGATAGCTTGGTTATTTGTCTGGGACTTCTGTTTGTTGGACCACCAAAAACTGTCTTGCTTATTGGAGGAAAATTTGGTAATGTGAAACATTTCAGATGCTCCTTGCATCAGTGTATGTCTCTTACTCCAGTGTTTAAGAATCTGATTAGCAGCTGTACCAAACACACAATCTGCATCAAGTGGAGCATTCAAACTCACATTTTTTTAACTCAGAAGAAAAGTTTTGTTTGTGCAACTAAGTGCATCTCCTTACCATAATCAATGTTGCATTTCTAGAAACAGTATAAGTCTCCTCTAATTCAAAAGCTCTGTTAGTTGCGCAGGGGTATGGAGGACCTAGCTGGAGTTTTAGGTTGTGAGGCAGAAGAATGATGTGCATACAACCAATAATAAACAAGAGAAAGTGTTTCCTTAATAGAATGAAGGGTAGTATATGGAATTTTTTTGTCCCAGTGCCTGCCAACCATCAAGCCCTCTCAATTGGTCTCAAGCCCATTTGTTAATTCTCATACTGGGTATTCTCTGCATGAAGGCAAAAGCTATCTGGAGGTAGTGCCTTCCAGGCAGCCATTAGGATTGCTTGATGCCCTGCTTACATTTATCTCCCTTTCATCCTGGGGAAGGACACCATTGTCTCATAGTTTGGGTTAGCCTTGCATACTACAGCAGACTGGAGTCTAATGGAAAACATATTTGCATATCTCCAGGCCAGAAACTACACTGTGCCCCTTCCTAAGCAGCAAGAATCATTCCAAACACAAGCTATGGCAGCATTTCTGGGTGGTCCTACTGGTGACTGACGTAGGCACTGCAAGGTATCCAACACATTACCCCTGATGTGTGAGTGCCTTTATTCACATACCACTTGAATGTTACCATTACTGTCTTAAGATATAAATCCTGCTTCCCTGGTCAAATCCTACTGTGCAAGTCTCCATTAGCACCAGATCACTGGCTGATTTAGAACCATTTTACCCCAAACTGGGACAGCCCACATTAGCTGCTAATTCCAATCCCCCAACACACACACTCTTGAACCCAAGCAGCTACTCAAACCTTGATCTTCTGGGTTTATATCACAAATCTGAGCTTAGTATACAGAAAAGCTGCAAATGATGCTTGAGACAGCCCAAAGCCACGGATGTCTGTGAACCCCCTGCTGGAACTGCAGGCATCAGTGTGTACAGTAATTGGGGTTAGGTCTTTTTAAGAGTTAAACATGCTGGGAAAGGCACTTATGAGTTTATAGTACATGTTTGCAATTTTTCACTTCCCTGGTAACCATTATGAAGAAAGCACCTGTTGAATGCAGCTTGAGTATGTATGTATGCATGTATTCTTGCATGCTGTCAGTATTTTTCATGGTGTCAGGATTTAATATACCACAGTAATCCTCAATATCCAGGCCTGAATACAGTGATAAAATAACACTTATTTGAGGCCACTCTATTAGGCAGCAGCAGAACATTCAAGAAAATCTAATGCTTTGATCTAGTCAGTATTCTATCACGTAAAAAAAAAGTACAAGCATCAGTTTTGTAGTGTAGAAGGAAAGTTAGTTTAAAACACATTCCAGCTATCTGCTTAGGAAAAGATGCATTTAACAGTAATCATTTAGATCTTTAGCTAATACTGTGAGATTTGAAAAGTCAATCGAAACAGTAAGGAGTTATGTAAATGGGTTAAAGCACAGAGCAAAGTCTATGAATTTTATTAAAAGTTGTTACAAAATCGTTATAAAATATAGCTGAATCATAACAGGTAACCTGTAACCTTCCTAAACCACAAAGAACTCCTAGACAAAGTATACATAATAAATACCCTCAGCAGCCCCAAATGCATTTTCAAAACAACACCCACATCAACAGAAAGCTACATCTTATGGAGCCTCTACCTCTAAGTCCATATGGCAAATCACCACACAATCCAACATTCTAGTTATTGCAGACTCCATCGTGAGACACACTGATGTCCCTCTCCCCAGACTGAGTATGGGGAAAGGCATGGTAATTTGCTTTTCAGGGGCTAGGATCTGTCACATTATGCATGCACTCATGTCATTGGACCACAAGTACCAATATGATCAGTCATAGTCCATGTGGGAATAAATGACCTGAGATGTACCTCCATAGACTATATGAAGAGAGACATCATGGAGCTCTTGGAATATGTGTCTCAGGCTGGTATGAGGCTAGAATTGAGCAGCATTTTACCTTCTCCAAGGATGATGCCACAATATGAACAAAAGATGATTGACTTTAATAACTTTCTTAGTTTCTGGTGTCATTCTAAGGGGGTGCAATATTTGTCAGCATGGAAGGAGATGGTCAACAGACCACGCTGATTTGCCAGGGATGGTCTGCACCTCTCCCCTCTAAGCTTTCAAATATTAGCTAAAATATTGTCTTCCTCATAGTGCCTTTTTAAGGCAATACCAAAATGAGAGTACTTCCAACATAGCAAATCAAAACTAAGAAAATATAAAGGTAATACTGCTCAGTGCTAGGAGTCCAAACAGAAAACTCCACTCCCTAGAAGCTCTCTTCACACTAGAGAATGCTGACATCTGTGCGGTCACTGAGACATGGTTTACAGCCACAGAAGGCATACCAACAATGCAAGGTTATAATGTCTTCCACACACTTAGACCAGCTACTTCACAGGCAGGGACGAAAGGTGGAGGTGTCTCTATTTACATCAAAAATAAACATTCTTCAAGGTTGGTCAAACAGCACAATGCACTTGAGATGCTCCATTTCAAATCACCATAAGCAAAATCTAATACCACTTCTTTGCAAGCTATAGGTCCTCCTCTATAACCCAGGAAACCCATACAATGTATTTAAACTTATTAGAAACACTAACCATCGACCCTAATACCATATTCATGGGTGACGTTAATTACCCCACTATTAACTGGGAATCCTAAACACCACCAAATGAACAGGCACAGAGATTCCTGGATTTTGTAAACACAAACTCCCTGGACCAGATATAGTCAATATACCAACCAGAGATGGAACCATACTGGATCTGGTCCTCACTAAACTGGGAGAGTGCTGCACACCCCCTACTCTAATGTCTTCCCTGGTAAGGTCAGACCATAAAATAGTCTCCTTTGAAGTAAAACTAAAACCTGGAATATTCAGGAACTACTCAAAGGCTAACCTCCTGCTATTTAAGTGATCACCTGGCAAACTTTCAAGCACTTATAAATCCTGAGAACACTGCTGCCTATGCAGAACTCTTCACAGAAACCTGGTACAAGCATATGAATAGCTGCATAGGGGCAGCTGTACCCACAAGGAAGTACAGAACTAACTCAAAAAACAAGCCACCCTGGTGGAATCGCAAAATCAACAGGCTGTATAACAGAAGGAAGAAAATCATGGCAAAATTTAGGAGGTACAACAGATAGCAGGATAAAAGCACTCTCATCAAAGTAAACAAACTCAGTGAGGACAAATGAAGTCTACCAAAGACAAATTTGAGGTAAGTTTTGCCTCCCAGGCCAAGGACAACCAAAAAGCATTTTTTAGTTATGTCCGCAACCTCAAAGACAATACACAATTGTGTGCAGAGCTCATTGTAAATGGAGCCACCTATACTGAGCCAGAAGATACAGTAAAACACCTGGCTAATAAATTCAGCTTCAGTTTTACCCCTCTCAACCTTCCCTCAGGAAATACCATCAAATATAACTCCCCCTACTATCACTAGGGAACAGGCCCTTAATGCTCTAAGACCAAGATCACTGCATCAATGGGCCCAGACAGTACGCCAGGATGGCTTCTAAATAGCATGAAACATGACCTATCAGGGCATCTAGAATTACTATTTAACTGTGGCCTGCAAATAGGCTTCATGCCTCATGAATGGAGAACAGCAACAGTCATCCCCCTGCACAAAGGTGGGCCTACAGACCCATAAGTCTCACTAGTCTTATATGTAAAGCCATGGAAAGAATCATCATGGAAATGATCACTAGAGATATCGTAAATCTCAGTTTGGTTTCGTCAAGGGCAGATCATGCCTACACAACCTGCTGGACTTCATTGAGAAGATATCCACAGCAATGGAGGAGGGCAAAATGGTTCACACTGTCTACCTTGAGCTGGCCAAGGCATTTGACATAATACCCCACTCGGCCATCGTTGACAAACTCAAAAGATTAGGTACAAACTCATATGTCACCCAGTGGATAGCCAACTGGCTCACAGACAGGACCCAGGAGGATAGAATTGGGGAGTCCACCTCAACAAAGAGGCCAGTCACAAGTGGAGTCCCTCAGGGATCAGTCCTTGGACTGCTCCTTTTTGACATTTACTTCTCTGAAGTCAAGGCCAATGACAGTGGTCTCTGGCTGACTAAATTTGCAGAAGATTGCAAATTAGGAGCTGTTATTGAATCCCACACTGACAGAAATGTTCTCCAGGAGGTGCTGACACAAACAACTGGTGTCAGGGAAGTCATCCACCCTTGGTAACTATCATATTGACAACACACCCCCTTAGAGTTGACCCAGTAGGCAGGGACTTCGGGACACACACAGATAGTAATCGAGCCTTTGACCATCACTTGTCTACAGTAGTGAGGAAATCATTGTATGCTGGGCAACTTACAAACAAAGGTATGCATATAGATATATACATGTATGTGTGTGTGTGTGTGTGTGTGTGTGTGTGTGTGTATATATATATATATATATATATATATATATATATATATATATATATATATATATATATATATATAAAACTAGTATTATCTATTTTATTGTATCCCCTATTTTGTAATGTAGTGTTCTGTACCATCACTGCTTGATTTCTGTATTTTGATTCTGTAGCCTTATCAAGTTTTGTTTTTTGGAGCTTTTCTCTCTGGGCCTCTACTTAAAACAGGCTCAACCTGGCCCAGCAGACCTCCCAGTAAACAAATGCATAGAAATAAAATAAATAAAAGGGGATGATAATGAAGCAGGGGTGACAATCAAGAAATAATGAGAGAGTGGGTTTTGGATGCAGATCCTTAAGGAGAATAACAGCCATGCAGAATATTATAAAAAGTATTCTAAGGACTAAGTGTGTTTAGTTGTATCTAGAACAGAAGCTGCTGTTAAAAAAGGGATAATTAGTATGGCATATAAAATATTGCTTGATAACTATTGGAATCAATAACAGGTTAGAAAATATTGGGAAGAGAGATTGAACAGTTCACAGAGAAACGATGGGAGGACATGTATGGCTCCCAAATATGCAACAAAGTCTAGAAGACTTAGAATTTTTGCTTGTGTTTACATAGGTAGTTTTATACCCCAAGCAGTCTGCAAAGAATTTTTCCTCAGGTAGATGTCAAATGTTGGAGGTCTGTATTGGAAGAAATAGGTGAAGATACATTTCGAGAATGTAATGAGTTGGCAGAGTTTAAAAATTCCTTACAAATTTAGACATATTGGGTAAGCAAATGGGTGTAATTAAGGAATTGTTTTAACTGCTATACAGGATATGAATTGCCTAGAAAAAGACACTGCTAAATGTAATTTTGCTGGCTGCCAAAAAAAGCAGTTAAAAGAAAATGGAAATTAAAGTCTAAACAAACAGCATTTGAAGTAGTGAATATTGTATTGGAAGTGGTATATTTAGAAAAGGGTACAATCAACTTACATGGAAAAATGAAAATTGTGGGAAAAATACATACAGAATAATGTTTTGGAGGAGTGAGGTTCAAAGGAAGGCAGAAATTGACCAATTTATGTAATGAACATGTTAATATGGTGTGTTTTTATACAATTGTATGTTTATTGAGTTATCACCTAACACACATGAAAATTGTCAGTACCAAAAGTTTTTTCATAGGGCACTGGCCCACACAGTTGAAGAACAAGATACAGTAATGAGCATCACTCACAATATTTCAGCATTTGGAAAAGTCCAGGATAGATGATGAAAGCCTGAAAACTTACTGGAACTGTAACTACAGTGCAAATTTAAATGCCAATAAATATTAGTTCTTAGCACAGTCCATAAAATACATGGGACATGTTAAATGACCAAGGAACCAGTCTCATTCTGGAAAGGTTCCAGCAGTAGTGATTGTTTAAAAGTCAGAAGCCAACCAACGTCTGGAAAGATTCATACAGATGGTGGATTAGATGGCTACGTTCATCCCTAATCTATCACAAGTTTCATTGCCACTAAGAAAGGTATGGGGTGGACAAAGAACATTTCTCATAGCCATCTTCTAAAACAACTTTCTTCACTTCACCTATCAAACACTTCCATCAACTGGCTCTCCAGTTACCTTTCCAATAGACTCCAGTCTGTTAACTGGATTAATTCTTACTCATTTTTCCTACCAGTCACAACAGGTGTTCCCAAAGGTTGCATACTGAGATCATTGCTTTTCAACATATTTGCAAACATACACACTGCCAATGTCAAGCATCCCTCATAAAATATGCTGACGACTCTACATTAATCTGTTCTGCTAGTAACATAATTACTCAAC
This sequence comes from Protopterus annectens, assembly GCF_019279795.1. NCBI lineage: Eukaryota > Metazoa > Chordata > Ceratodontiformes > Protopteridae > Protopterus > Protopterus annectens. The sequence continues at coordinate 1,136,482,044 of NC_056739.1, forward strand.
AACACCTCAGCTAAGAGTCATTTTCATCAGTTGAAAACTGGCTCAGTAATTCCCAACTTCTACTTAATCCCCCTAAAAATCTGCTGCTGTTCTTCCCAAATAGCCCTTTCATTCCTCCAATAAAATTTCTCAATAACAGCATCTGATAACACCCCCCTAGACGTCATCCCCCATATACCAAGCTACCAGGCATGACAATTAATGATAACCCGAATATGCAACTGGCTATCAAAAAACTCCAAAAATTAGGGACAATCGACAGAACAAAATAAGAAGTTATGTACCTACCATAACGTTCCATGTTAGTTGTCTTCTTCTCGCCTTCTTTCTTGCTGGTTGAGTTCGGAGCCGACCTTCGGCTCTGACTCGGCCATTTTCTAAAGCTCGAGAGCTACTTACTGGCTCGAGGCCTCCCTATATCCCACAATGCCTGGCGCTAGACCCCCAGATCTCGTTTGGAAGACCTAACACCATCATAATACAAGAGGACAACCGTCCCAATAGCAGAAACTTCAGCTACAGGGCTGAAGAAAAAAGGTAGAGGACATAATTGGTAAAGACTCAGCCAGTGACAAGACCCGTAGGAGGACTATTCTCGGTCCATCTACGCTAGGGGGATGGAGGGTGGGACGCAAGAAGAAGACAACTAACACGGAACGTTATGGTAGGTACATAACTTCTTAATGTTAAGTTGTCACTCTCGCCTTCATTCTTGCTGGCTGGGACAGCGTCCCTAGCACCTTAGTCCTGGGTGGCTCATCAGAAAGTACAGTTTTGTACCTACCATAAATGTAGATGTTCGAGTGCTAATACAGCTGCAGTAATCACAGATGGGTTCTCTGCCGTCAGGCGGGTCCTCGGTCGGCCGAATTCCAAAGTCTAGGTCCGGCGTCGGTTGTTGTCGCTTTCTCTCCTGACATCAGTGAGGCCGGAGTATATAAGACACAGCCGACACCATGTTCTTCAGTCTTTCTTGCCCCAGATGTCAGGTGCCCCCAGAAGGAAGGCAATACATAAATTATATATATATATATATATATATATATATATATATATATATATATATATACATGCAATGCAATATAATCCAAAATCAGTAGTTGCAAGCAAATAAACCATAGAAGGATAACCCAGTCAGGTTGTATGAATAGGGGGTTAGGTCCCATGCCTTTACCAAGTGGGGAAGGAGGGAGGGAAACCTGTACTGCAGCTGTATTAGCACTCAAACATCTACATTTATGGTAGGTACAAAACTGTACTATGTTCATCGTGCATACAGCTGCAGTAATCACAGATGGGTACAGTCCCAAAGCTACGCACAGGGTGGTAGGTACTAGGTGGCACTGGGATGAGCCAGAATGCCCTGCAACACAGCAGTGGCAAAGCCTGCTCTCGTTTTGGAATATAAAGGCAGGTGGTAGTGTTTTGTGAAGGTATGTACAGAACTCCAAGTGGCTGCCTCCAAAATATCTTTGGTAGGAGCTCCTCTGAGGAAGGCTGTAGAGGTAGCTGTGGCTATGGTGGAGTGAAATCTGATGCCTGTAGGAACAGATTTCCCATGATAGGAATAACAAAACCGTATGCAGTGGCCTATCCACTTTGAAATAGTCTGCTTGGTAACTGGCTTCCCTTGGGCCCCTACAGCATAGGACACAAAAAGTTGTTCTGATTTCCTGAAGGACTTTGTTCTGTCCAAATAATAACGTAGCTGCCTATGGATGTCTAAAGAGTGTAGCAGCCTTTCCCCTTTGTTTTGAGGATTGGGGTAAAAGGTAGGTAAGTGTATGGCTTGATTTAAAGCTACCCTGGATACCACTTTAGGCATAAATGACGGGTTGGTACGAAGGGAAACCCTGTCCTGATGGAAGATGAGAAAGGGCTGCACCGCCATGAGGGCCTGTAGTTCCGAAACCCTACGAGCTGAAGTGATGGCCAGAAGGAAGGCTGTTTTCCAGGACAAATATTGCAAATCTGTTGAGGCAGCTGGTTCAAAAGGAGGCAATGTTAATTTTTCTAGTATGTAATTAAGATCCCAGGCTGGTATTGGTTGTTTCCTTGGTGGTCTTATATTCTTAGCCCCTCTGAGGAACTGTCGTAAGAGTGGGTGAGAAAATAAAGGTGGATCCATGTTGAATTCTGCAGAAATGGCTGAGGCATTGCATGGATTTTTATGGAAGAAAATGAAAGTCCACTGTTCAGCAGCTCAGCTAGATACTGTAATACCTGAGGCAAATTCAGTTTTCTAGGGTCCTGGCCTTTTTTCTCATTCCAAGAGCAAAACCGTTTCCATTTTGCGGAGTAAGCCTTTCTAGTAGATGGCCTTCTGGCCTCCAAAATGACATCCTGCACCTCCTTGGAGAGTAGGGTCTGTTGTGGTGTTAAGGAATTTTCCATGCAGCGAGATTGAGTGTTTTCAGCTGACTGTGAAGAGTTTTGTAGCTGTGCTGAGTCAGCAGAAGAGGCATTAGAGGTAGGGACCAGGGAGGAGTATGTGTTAGGCTCCTCAGGAGCGGGTACCAGTGTTGCCTTGGCCAATCTGGAGCAATCAGTATCATCTTCAGTCTGTCTGCTCTTGCTTTCAAGAGCACCTTGGGCAGAAGAGGCAGAGGTGGGAAAGCGTAAACTGTCCATGCTGTCCAACTGAATGAAAGGGCGTCCACTCTCCAGGCCTTTGGATGAAAGGTCCTTGCACAAAACTTTTCCAATTGATGATTCCTGTAGGAGGCAAAAAGATCTATGTCTGGCCTCCCCCACGCTTGGATTATCTCTGTAAACACCTGAGGATGCAACTTCCATTCGTGTGGATCTGTCATATTTCTGCTTAGATTGTCTGCCAGCGTGTTTTCCAATCCTGGCAAGTACTGTGCTTGAAGTTCGATTTGCCATTTCAGAACCAAGTTCCAAAGAGTCATGGCTAGTCTGCACAAGGGGTATGAATGTGTTCCTCCTTGTTTGTTTATGTACCACATTACTGTGGTGTTGTCGGTTCTAATCAGTAATTGTCCTGGATGCAGGAGGTCCTTGAAAGCTGTAATTGCATTTATTACTGCTAGCATTTCTTTTTGATTGATATGAAGGTGCTTTTCCTTTTGGGACCATTTGCCCTGAATGCACCTGTCCGTCATGTGCGCCCCCCCCCCCAGGCGTAATCTGAGGCATCTGTTGTGATGACTTGATTTGCTTGAGGCTTGCAGAATGGGAGGCCTGTGTTTGCTTGACATGCTTGGGCCCACCATAGCAATTCCTTTTGCAAACATGGAATTATTGGTATTATTGTTTCCAAACTGTGACTGTGTTGAGACCATAGGTTTTTTAGGTACCATTGAAGTTTCCTCATATGCAGCTTTGCACATGGGATTAAAAGAATGCAAGATGCCATGAAGCCCAGAGCCTGCAGGATTTTCCTTGCAGTAAGCCTGGTACATTTTGCTAGTATTTTGAAGTACTGAGTTAGATGCCCCTGTTTTTCTGGCATAAGATAGGCCATCTGGGTGTTTGTGTCCAAGTTGGCACCCAGGAAAGTTATTTTCTGAGATGGTGTTAGCCTGGATTTCTCTTTGTTGATTGTGTATCCCAGAGAATGCAGTAACCGTGTTACATAAGCCAGATGTTCCAGAAGTATGTGCTTGCTGTCCGCTTGGATCAGGCAGTCATCCAAATAAGGGTAAATTTGTATCCCTTGAAGTCTGCAGTAGGCAATCACTGATGCCAGGCACTTTGTGAATACTCTGGGCAGTAGATAAGCCAAAGGGCAATGCAGAGAATTGATAGTGGATTGAACCTGCAAGAAATCTGAGGTATCTTCTGCAGCTTTGTCTGATTGGGACATGCAGGTATGCCTCCTTGAGGTCCAATGTTACCAGCCAAAACTCCTTGCCCAGCATGGGAAGAAGCTGCTGTAATGTGAGCATCTTGAATTTTGGTACGAGTAAAAATGTGTTTAGGATGGATAAGTCCAAAATGGGTCTCCAGTCGGTTCCTTTCCTTGGTACCAGAAAAAGTCTTGAATAAAAACCTTGACCTTTTTCGTGAGTAGGTACCTCTTGTATAGCTCTCATGCCTATGAGCTTTGAAATTTGTAATTGTGCCTCTGCCCTTTGATTGTGTGGCAGGTTTGGCATGCCTCTCATTTTTGGAAGAGTGTGGAATTGAAATTTGTAGCCTCTGTTTATAACGTCCAGGATCCATTTGTCTGTTGTGACAATATGCCAATTTCTTGTAAATAATGCCAGCTTTCCTCCCAAAGGTGCTGCCAGCTGAGACTTGCTTGGCATGGAAATGAGGGAGTCATTGGGTTTGTTTCCTGTATTGTTGTGCACTGTCTTCGCCACCTCTTGGTGCTGGAGTTTGCCATTGTCTGCCTCTATATGATCCTTGTGATTGCCCTCTGCCCCTTGTGCGCCTGTATCTACCTCTGTGGGGCTCGTCAGTGGCTGGAAACCAGTTTTTTGAAGGCCAATTTCTGCTAAAATGTGGTGGTTGGACCTGTAGAAAAGCTTTGACAGTTTGCATAGATTTGGCTTTTTCTTCCATTTTCCGTAATATCTCCTCAGCATTAGTACCAAACAGCACATCCTTTTGTAAAGGAGCATCTAGAAGTTTAGCTTTCACATGATCAGGCAAGCTTTGTTCCCTAAGCCAGGCATGTCTACGAATGACTGATCCTGTAGCAGCAGCTCTACTTGAGGCCTCTAGGGCATCATAGCCACATTGTAAGGTGTGTTTACCCACTTGCTCTGCACTATGCATCATATCCTGCAACTCCTTCAAATCTGGTTGTTCAGGTTGAGACATTTTATTCCTTAATTGTGATAACAGGAACTGTTGATATTTAAGCATATGAAACTGACAATTTAAGGCCCTCATGGCTAGGATGGCCGAGGTATATACCTTTTTTCCCCACTTTTCTAAGGATCTTGACTCTCTTTCGGCAGGAAGTGGATTCTTAGCAGTAGAGGCCTTCAATCCCTTGGGGCCTTGAGAAATGGTTTCAGGGTCAGCATTATGGCTTTTGTAGAGAAATTGGTGAGAGTTAGGAACTCTGTAGTACCTGTCAGGTTTGACTGGTGCAGGAGGCAGGAAATCCGGGTTAAGGCAAGTCTCCGAATAAACACCATCAAGTATGTCCAAGACAGGAGGTATCGCCAGAGGTCTGTGTTGAGGTAACAAAAGAAATTCCCTAAGTCTTTTCTTGGAATCGGAAAAGTCTTGGCCTTCCCAATGGAAGTGTTCCCTCAAAGTGTGCAAGGTTTCCCCAAAGGAAAAATCCTCAGGAGGAGATACAGAAGGAATGGACTGCTCTGCATCCAAATCTTCAAAAGGGGAGTAAGAGTGTTCCTCTACATCAGAATGTTCTGATAAAATGGAGCCCTGATCAGAAGAGGGAGAATCTTTCTCCACTCTGGGTCTCTTGTCTGGAGGGGGCTGAGAACCCCTGATAAGAGTAATTAAATCCTCAGCCATTTTAAGCATCTGTTTTTTAGGCATGGGGCCTGGAGATGGGCCCTGTGCAACAGGCCTCTTGGCATGCCTGGCTGATTTGGATTTAGTGAAGGCCTTAATAGAAAAGGAAAATGAAGTTCTAAAGACACCCTGGGTGGAAGTGGACCTGTCCACATAAGGAGGCTCAACACACACAGTGGCTTCAGAGGTTGCAGTCTGGGAAAGGGCCGAGGTACCTGCGGTCTCGGTTACAGAAGACACCGCCAAAGGAGTGTCGTCGGTAGTCAGGGACTGCAAAGGCGTCTCGCTGAGAACCGGACCACGTGTAGCCGGTTTTGGCGTGGTGTCGGTGGGGACCGCGGGCCTCACGTGTCGGTCCTTGTCCTTGCGTTTTTTGGACAAAATGGTAGTCGGAGTCTCCGACGACATTTTATAATCAAAGGCTTTACCAAAAAAGTGTTGGGCTAACTCTGCCCGATGCTTAATAGTGCGTTTATTGAAAGTAGCACAAAAGCGACAGCCCGAGACATCGTGGTCTGGGCCTAAACAAGGTATGCAGAGGGAATGGAAATACTTATGCGGTATTTGCTTCCCACAAGAAATACAATTATTAACTTTTTCTGACATCGGTCTGAGGCAAGAAAAGTTTCCCCAACGGGGTACTTAGCTTTAATGAAGACTTCGGTTTCCAATTTTTCGTAATTCAGGAGCTGGCCGACCGGCACTTGCGAACTGCTTCTGCTTCGGGCACCGTGCGGCAAAAAAGACTGAAGAACATGGCGTTGGCTGTGTCTTATATACTCCGGCCTCACTGACGTCAGGAGAGAAAGCGACAACAACCGACGCCGGACCTAGACTTTGGAATTCGGCCGACCGAGGACCCGCCTGATGGCAGAGAACCCATCTGTGATTACTGCAGCTGTATGACGATGAACATCAGACTCGAGCACAGTGGAACCAAATTCAGCTCTGCTTCTAGAGGCCAGTTCCAAATTATAATGTGAAATGAAGGTATGAGGGGTGGCCCATGTGGCCGCCGCACAAATAGCTTCCATAGGTAGTCTTGATTGGAAAGCTACTGATGTAGCTAAAGCCCTAGTAGAGTGGCCTTTAGGTTTAGCAGGGAGTTCTTTATTCCTCAACTGATAAATAAGGGTAATAATAGAAGATAACCACCTGGATAAGGTTACTTTAGACACTGGTCGACCCTGCTTACCCTCCGCATAGGACAGGAAAAGTTGGTCTGATTTCCTAATTTGCTCAGTCCTATGCAAATAGAAATGTAACTGCCTATGAACGTCCAACTGGTGTAATTTGTGTTCAGCTTTGTTGGAATAATTTGGAAAAAAGACTGGCAGATCGATGGATTGATTCAAATTATTTTCGGAGGGGACCTTAGGAAGGAATGAAGGATTAGTCCTGAGTGAAACTCTATCCTTATGGAAAACTAAGTAAGGAGGACGAACACAAAGGGCTTGAAGTTCAGAAACTCTCCTCGCTGAAGTAATGGCCACCAAAAAGAGGGTTTTCCAAGTAAGCAATTTCAAGGAACATGAAGCTGCCGGTTCAAAGGGAGGCAGTATCAAGGAAGCTAGGATCAAATTTAAGTCCCACGGAGGCAGGAGATCTCTCACTGGAGGCCTGAGCAAGATTGTTCCTTTCAGAAAGGCTTTGCAAAGCTTATGGGACATGATGCTGATTTCTGAGAGACCCGTATGGAAATTTGAGATAGCCGCTAGTTGAACTCTAATGGTGGCAGAAGAGGAGCCCACTTGAAAAAGTTCTGCTAAAAAGTCTAGGACGTTGTGGACAGGGGACAAGAATGTATCTATATTTCTAGCCTCTGCCCAGAAAGAGAAACGTTTCCACTTACTAGCATAAGTCTTCCTGGTTGTAGGTTTGTGCGCAAAAAGGATAATCTCCCGCACAGAATCGGAAATACTGGGAAGCCTGGCTAAGGTTGGAAGTGGAGCAACCAAGCAGTGAGGTTGAGAGACTGATGCAGCCCGCCCGACTGATGGATCAGGAGGTCAGGAACTGGGTCCAGATTCCAAGGCTGCTCTAGAAGGTGACAATGCAGGAATGGGAACCAGACTTGTCGAGGACAGCAGAGGGCAATGAGGATCATCCTGCAACCCAGCATGGTAGCTTTCTGAATTAATTTGGGAATTGGTGGAAAGGGTGGGAATCCATACAGAAGTCCCTGGGGCCAATCGTGAACTAGAGCGTCTCTGGGGGAGTGTCCTGGAAGAGAGTGAAGAAACTGTTGCACTTGCTGTTGAGAGGAGTTGTGAAAAGGTTGCAGCAAGGCTGACCCCATCTGTGGAAGAGTCTGCCCACTACTGTCCGGTTGAGAGACCACTCGTGAGGCATGAGAATAGCTCTGCTTAGCCTGTCCGCTATGACGTTGGACTTCCCAAAGATGTGCATTGCAGTCAGAAACTGTTGAGAGGAGATCGCCCACTGCCATAGTCTGAGTGCTTCTCGACATAAGGGATATGATTTTGTTCCCCCCTGCTTGTTGATGTACCACACTACAGACATATTGTCTGTCTGAATTGCAATGGTACCAAAGGGTAGAGAGTTCTGAAGAGCCTGCAGCTCTAAAAGCACCACCCTCATCTCCAAGACGTTTACGTACAAGTGGTACTCGTGGAGTTGCCAGGTGCCCTGGACCATCCTGCCCTGAAAATGCCCCCCACCCGATCAGGGAGGCATCCGTGGCAACTGGAGGAGGAAGGACAGATGGTCTGCCCTGGGGTATCAATGGAGAGACCATCCACCAAGCCAAGTGGTCTTTGCATGATTGTGTGATTATTATCTTGTGAGACAATGGAAGTTTTTGAAAAGACCATTGGGTGAAAAGCATCCACTGGAGAATCCTCATGTGAAAACGAGCCAGGGAAACTAATATGATCGCTGCTGCCATGAGACCTAAGATTTTTAGGACGAATCTGGCCTGAATCTTTCTGCATCCTAATAATACCTGTACATGTCGGCGAATGTCTGCCACTCTGTCTACTGGAAGGCTTGCAGACAGATCTTTCGTATCTAATCTTGCACCTATAAAGGTTAAGGACTGACAAGGCGACAATGCAGACTTTTCAAAATTTATTGAGATACCTAGGTTGGAGCATGTTTGGATGGTATAATCCCTGGCTCTTAGCAATTGATGTCTGGTGGTAGCAGTAAGGAGCCAGTCGTCTAGATATGGAAACACCTGGAATCCTTGCCGTCTCAGGTGAGCGGTAACCACTGCCATGCATTTGGTGAACACCCTGGGGGCTGTGGTGAGACCAAAGGGCAGGGCTCTGAGCTGGTAATGACTGGCTCCCAGCCAGAAGCAGAGAAACCTTCTGGAACGCCTGTACATTTTGATGTGGTAGTACGCATCCTGACGATCTATGGAGCACATCCAATTGTCCTGACCCAAAAAGGGTAGAATGGACTGAAGCATGACCATCCGGAACTTCGTTCTTTGAACAGATTTGTTTAGTCTACTGAGATCCAAAATGGGTCTCCGGTCCCCTGTCTTCTTTGGTACCAAAAAGAACTTTGAGTAAATTCCGGATCCTTGCTGTTCTGCTGGGACTTGTTGGATGGCTCGTTTTTTTTAGCAGTCTTGAAATTTCTTGTGTTGCCTGTTCCCTTAGACTGGGTGGGACATCTGGGATGGGGTTGTTTGATTTTAAGGGAGTGTGGACAAACGGGATTTTGTAACCTCCGGATATGATAGAATTTACCCATCTGTCTCGAGTGATGAGACGCCAGGCTTCTGGGTACAGAGACAACCTTCCCCCAACTGCCTCCGAAGGCGGACAGTCAGGCAGCCCCTCAGGGGTGCTGGAAGGGCTTGTCAGAGAAGGATTCTCTGCTACCCTGATTCTGCGGACCCCCTCTGCCCTGTGGGCATGATCTATTGTTGTTCCCTCCTCTGCCTCTGGAGGGAATCTCGCCACGTGTGTCAGGCACGGCTCCCTGGGGTTTCAGGAACCACATCTTTCCACTCTTCTGACCCTTAGGGTATGGTCTAGAGGGAGTGGAAAAACGGACTCCAACGGCAGAGAGAGTCTTGCCTTCCTGCTCACACCTGGTAAGTGTATCCTTCAACTGAGGTCCAAACAGAGCCGAACCATCAAAAGGGGTGTTGGTGAAAGACGCCTTGAAGGGATCAGCGAAGTTACATAACCGCATCCAGGCATGCCTTCTCAAAGCCACGCCTGTGCCTGTGGCTCTACTCGCCCCATCAGCCGCATATGAAATGAGCCGCATGGAGGAGTTAACGATAGAATTGAGTCGCCAGCTGGGAGTTTATCTTGTCCTGAGCCCCCACAGCTGATGGATCTTGCAGGGTATCCCCTAGCTCCTTGAGGAGATCCTTCTGAAGATGGGTGAAGTGGCACAAATAATTCAGCGACCGCATGGAGAAGGTCGCTGAGGAAAACATCTGCTTCCCGTATCTATCCATTGTCCTAGACTCTTTGTTAGGGGGATGGACAGGTACAGAAGTGTCTGCCAAATCCCTTTTCGTGGCAGCTGCTACCACCATGGCATCAACGGGGACACCCTTTGTCAGAAACTGTTTATCTTGGGGGGCCGTGATAAACTTAGTGGGCCTGCGAGGGGTTGGTTCCAGTGTGTCCGGAGTTGACCACGCCTTCCAAGCCACCACTTCCATTAATGGATCGAAAGGTGGAGACACCCATGAGGTGGAGGGGCAAGAAACAAACTCATCCAAGTATACAAACTCGTCCTCAGAAGGGTTAAGGGCAGACCAGTTTCCCCTCTGCTTAAGGATCTCAAGGATGTCTGAAAAAGAGACATCTTCAGAGGAGGACCTTGGGGACCCTTCCGAATCCTCCAAGTCAGTATCTGACATGACCGACTCTGGGGAGTCAACATGTTTCCTCTTACATTTTCTCTTTCCAGGGGGCTCCTCTGAAATCTCAGGGGAGGCCTCGGAAGAGGAAGATACACCCAGTGGGGTGACCTGGAGCATCTGATCCCCTCGCTTGGGGTCTGGAGGAGGGGCAGAGACAGACGCAGGCACCCTGGGGGAGGAGCTGAAAGAGCTGATCGAGGTGCAGACTCAGAGGTCAGTACGCTCCTCATGACCTCGAAGGCGCCCCTATCCGGCACAGAAGAGGGCCCCCGCTCGGAGGAAATGGGAATCCTCTCCAGCACCGAAAGTGATGGCTCCGAGGCCGATGTAGGAGCCGAGCTCACCTGCACAGAAGCTCCAAGAGGGAGAACGGGGTCGAACAAGGGTCCGATGCCACTCGCTCCCTTGGAGCTGACGAGGGAGTCTCGGCACCCAGATCCCTCCAAGGACAGAACCATTGAAGAAATCGGAGCCGACGAAGGAGCCGAAAGGGGAAGCATTGGCGCCGTTTCCAGGATCCGAGCCCCAACAAGCTCCGGCTCCGAACTGACAGGAGGAGTCGGAGGAGGAACTACTTCAGAAAGGGGAGCAGCCACAGCCTGATGAGGAGGGCTAGTTAACATTTTAGCCAGGGCCTGCGATTTGAGGAGTCTACTAACCACTCTCTCCAAGTCATGATCGGACAACCTCGAGGACCGAGAAGAGTGGGACCTATGGCTCCGTTTGGACTGTAGCAATGGTGATCCCGGAGCCCAGCGAATCGACTCCAGGGATGGCGATCTGGACTGGTTACGGCTCCCTGACGGCTCTGACACCAAGGTCGGAGCAGAGAGAGATTTTGACACTTTGGTCTCGGCCGGAGCCGAAATTGAAGAAGATGCTCCACCTGGCGATGGCTCCGTACTGGGAGCCGACGGCTTGGTGGGCTTAGGGGTTTTTGCTGACTGAGACTTTGCCAGAGACCCCTCGGGTTTTAATAAACCCCTGAGAATTAACTTGTTCCTATGCTCCTGCAGGACTCTCGGACTAAAGGCATGACATACCGAACAAGAGTCCTGCCAGTGTAGGGAACCCAAGCAATAAAGACAAGAAGTGCGACTGTCTGTCAGAGACATTTTCTGACAGCACGAGTCACACTTCTTGAACCCTGATACCTTGGTATCCTTTGACATGTTATCAAAGGTATACAGAGGGAAGAAATTTTGACTAGTGCAAAAACACACACACACACACACCTTCACAAAAAAATCTTAGTAACTATACAACTAAAAACTAAGAAAATTGAGATTTTAGACTATAAAGGCTAAACACTACTTTTACTGAAAAACAATGAAGGGGATAGCCTCTAACTTAAATGGCCTACAAAAAAATGGGGGGTGGGGAGAAAATTCTCTAAGTGAAAAACGAGCTTCCTAATGGTCAGAAAACACAGGGAAACCTACTACTAGTTTACAGTATTACTGTGATAAAAAAAGATTCGAAGAATATACACAAAAGTTAAACTACTAAAAATACAAAAGATTAATATGACCTGAGCCAGTGAAGCGCAACCTCGTAGCTGAAGCGGCAAACGAGATCTGGGTGTCTAGCGCCAGGCATTGTGGGATACAGGGAGGCCTCGAGCCATTAAGTAGCTCTCAAGCTTTAGAAAATGGCCGAGTCGGAGCCGAAGGTCGGCTCCGAACCCAACCAGCAAGAATGAAGGCGAGAGTGACAACTTAACATGCTTACTTAATAGATTCATCCAGGACACTCCTGGACTCTGCACTCCTACTCCCCACTTCAATATATGGTTTCCCAGTAGTGCTTAAACATCAAGCTTCCGTCCAAAGTAAAGTAAACCGATGCTACAATAACATAGCAAAATTTTCCACTAATTCATCAAACAGAACCATTCACTGCTTAGCCCTACAACATCTTGATTGAATAACCTAAGCAGCTCACTCACACCTAACTACTTCCAGTTCACAAATAAATAAACTAGAATAAAGTAAATCCCTACTAGGCTTATTGCATACATACACCGCTGCTAGGCCACTTCAATCTGAAAACAAAATGCTCTTTACTACCTAAAAAAACAAATCTGTAAGTAGGAGAACCTCTCTGTACTCCAGCTATGTAGCCCAATCCTGGAACTCTACCCCCTTATCTCTTAAAACAAAGGTAATCCAGAGGGTTCAAGTGAATACTGGTACCCAACCTGTGATCCAGAGAGGACTAAAGAAAAAAGACTACAAATAATTAATCCACATAAGATCACTTTAGCTAGCAGATCTAGGAGACTCCCTCTCTGATCTCCTCCATGTGGGAGGAATAGACACCTTGCTGACGTTTCCAGCATTTCATTCAGTTAAGCAGGTAAATGGACAAGTGTTCTTGTTCTAATCCAATGTGTGTGGTCAGACTCCCTTGCTTTCCAACATCATACTCGGGGTGGTGGTTAGGTCTGTCATGCTTCCAGTGCCTTGCAATATGTTTCCCACTATTGTGTCTAGGTGGATATCTCCTGGCTGAAGAATGATGTTTTTACGGTTCCTGCTTGCCCCTTAAGTCCCTGTTGATTTTTTGCATTTTCATCTCCTTAACTTTGTTTTCAGTCAGTGATTTTGTTTTCAAGATCTAAAGATCTAGAAGTGGAATCAGGGTTGTCCTTGCATAAATTCTCCAGGTTTAGGATGCTGGTGATAGCGGAATCCTGCTGGGTTTCGTTATGCCTAAGGAGGATCACAATCAGCTTGAGACTAGTATCCCTTAAAACTGTGCCCCATTCTCTGATTAAGATGGACACATACTTGATATAATAATTTATGACAATGGGTAAGTACTGGGCATTTTTACATGTTTTATATATTTATGCCTTACCATTGTCAAAGTGCCACTTTAGCATTCCACCATCCAGTAAAGTTTAAGCGGAGGGGTGTGACATATAGCAATTGGGACTAGGTCCCTTTAAGAGCTAACTATAATGAATGCTGGAAAAAGCACATATCGGCTTGTAGCATAGGCTTGCAGACTTTCGATTTCCTGTAAACTACCTTGAAATAAAGGGCTATTTAATGCATCTTGAGTGTTGCACAGTATCACAGTTAGGGACCTGTAGATTACTTCATAATCAGAGTAATAGCTGTCCCTACAGTGGGGAAACACTGTTAGCTCTGACACCAGAAAGGCAGACACTGGGACTTCCAATGATGAAAATAATGGCATTGTAAAAAAATGATTGTTAGCACTAGTATAGCCAATGTTAGAGTATACATCAAAAATAAAGGCACAAGAAAAACAGTCATTGTGTTTGATGTCTACATACATAAAAGCACAGCCTACATGATATGAACAGTAACTGGTAAAAGAACCATCAACATCAGACACGAACAAAGGTAAAAAGATAACTCCTTATGGGAAAGCAGTGCTTCCTTGGTGCCATGAATCCCATATGAAAGGGGAGATAAACGTAGGATCCACTGACTTGGTATCTGTGAATGGCTTTCACCTGATAGTCTCCTGAAGCACAAACCAGTGAAAGCCACACATCTTAACTTGTCAGGCCTTCACTTGGGGGGAGGAGGTAAGTACCACAGTAGTAGTAGGTTGAACAAAGATAACAGTAGAAATTATCCAGGTCACCAAAGGAACAACTTTTAAGAATGACTTCTTAATCAGTCTAACACTGTAAACCAGAATCAAACATAGCTACTAATGTGAATGAAAGCAGAACAGAAGAAAAAACTTCTCTTTAAAATAAAGAACGTTTGGGCCTCTTATTTTACCAAGGGCTCAAAAACTTTAGAACCCTATATTGAGAGTTTAGGAAAGGAAAAACTTGGAAGCTGGTCAGTCTGACACTTTGCTTTAAAAGCAGTAAACACCTTTAAAACTAGAAACTTTTGGAGCAGGTATTGACTCCTATGATGTAGTTTGTTAAACCCTACACAAGACAGCCAGAGACAATGTGTTCATACTTTCAGATGCCCTCCTGCTGATCAATGTAGCTACTTGTTAAGAACATAGTGATTAAAGTCAGTTGTTTAATAAACAGGTAAATTGAATTTCTATAGGATGTCTAAAAAGATTACAGAGCAAAGTGCATACAGGTTTGTTTGATGCAATCACCCAAAAGTGCAAGATTTGGGAACTTACTTTTTTTTCTCTACTGTTGTGCGATCACTGAGTTAGTATATATAAAGTAACTGAAATGTGGGGACTCAGTCATCATCTTCTAGGTAAAGGGGAGTTTGCCCCCTTGAAAAAAACAATATAAATGTGGAATGTACATTTGTTTTGCACTGCATTGATACACTGATTAATACGCATTCAATGATTGTGTGACTGATGGAACTGCATGTTATCACTCATCTTATACAGACACTATACAACCCATTTGCATAACATTACAAGCCAAGCTAATTAACAATATAAAAAAAGCTCCCTCTAGCCTCAAAGAAGGAAATACAAGATAAAGCAGAGAGACTCTTAACCTAACCATCCAATTATCTAGGCTTACCTTGAAGGGACAAAGGGTGCTACTTTGCTTGACACAAAGTGAAGCTTATTCCAGAGGTGGGGGATATGTTTGTATACCAGTCTATCTTGCCAACATGTCTTATTTATTGATAAAAAGATTAGCTTTTTAGGAGGGTACTTGAAGACACATTTGTTCTTTGAAGGATGAAGAGGCCAAGAGGGTTGGATCCTTCGTGGCTCAAAAAGCTAAACACAGATCCTCAAGAAGGCTTAAGAGACTGAGAACTGAGAGAGCCCTGATGACTGAGATTTTTCAGGCCACCGATCTTTAGGTTATGAATATCTGAGATCTCTCAAGTTGACTGATATGTTTAGAAACCCAAAAAGGGGCATTATGATTAATAATGGGTCTGATGAGATAGGAGTAACAGGAAATTAAGACAAGCCACCCTGGTGGAATCACAACATTAATTGGTTATACAAAAGGAAAAAAAAAATCTAGACCAATCACAGCAGGAAGAAAGCTCAACAGACTAAAAACCCCAGACCCATCTGAACAGGCAACTAATTAATACTTCAAAGGCTAAATATGAAGCAAAAAATAACTTCCCAGGCAAAGAACAACCATAAAGCTTTCAACAGTTATGTCCATAACCTCAAGGGAAATTTGCAACAATGCACATAACTTATTGTAAATGGCATTAACCACACTGAACCGGAGACCACTGTCAACTTTTTGGCTGAGAGGTTCAGCTCATATTTCTCCCCCCGGTATTCAAAAGGAAATACTACACATCTAATACAATCATAAATTGTCAGAAATTTGAATCACAGGGCAGATTTAATTGTCAGTAGTGTGGTGCGAATTATATTTTGTGATGTGGGTATGCTGTAGTACAGTGGTATGTTGGACAGACTAAAAGGAAAGCTAAAATTAGAATTTTAGAACATTTAGCACACATCAGGAAAGGCAATACCAATAATCCTGTGGCAGATCACTTTATGAAGGAGCATTCAGGGAACGGGGAGTCTATTTTTTAGCATTTTGGCTCAACCTATGTTTGATCGTGGAGTAGATTTTGCTAATAAAAAACTGAACCAGTTGGAAATCACATTCATTTTTAATTGTGGTACTCTCTTTCCTAAGGGTTTAAAATCAGGAAGTTGTGCTTAATTTTTAAATTTTTGTATGGTGTCATATGGGTAATGGCTTTTTTTGGTGTGAATGCATTATAATTCAATATCAAAATTTTATATAGCAATGTAATGTAAAGAGCAGTGGTCACTTTTAATGTTAATTGGTTTATTGAATAATTGTTATGACTATATTGTGGAAAAGCTTTTGTACTGGTTATCCCTTGAAGGCAAAAGGCCACAGTACCAAGATATTAAACTGTTGGTGGAGTGCTTTTGTTGTGATCTTTGTGGGTTTTTCTATGCTTACTAAAATAGCATGAAACATGGCAGCTGTGGTCCACTTGAATCACTTTTCAGCTTGAGTCTGCAGTCAGGTTTAGTGCCCAAGGAATTGAAGATGGTGACAGTCATTCCCCGGTACAAAGCAGGTTAAGCCACTGATCCAGGTTAACTACAGACCCACAAGTCTGACCAGCTTCATATGTAAGGTCATGGAAAGAATCATCATGGACATAATAAATGAGGACATGGATAAACTGCAAATGCTGGACCCATCACAGTTCAGCTTTGTTAAAGGAAGGTCATGCCTACTGAATCTAGTGGACTCCGTTGAGCAAGTCACTAAAGCAATGGATGAGGGCAACACCATGCACACAGCTTACCTAGACCTGGCCAAGAATTTTGATACAATACACCACTCAGGCATTATAGACAAGCTCACTAAATTAGGTATAATCCTTTTATCACCTGCTAGATAGCAAAGTGGTTCACTGATAAGACCCAGGAGGTCAAAAGAGGTGAGGATACCTTTTGCCAAAAGGCCAGCCACTAACAGAGTCCCGCCAGGGTTTGGTACAGGGTCCACTCCTTTTTGGCATTTATTTCTCTGAAGTGGAAGCAAATGCTAAAGATTTATGGCTAAGCTTGCAGATGATTGCAAGCGGATGGCTATTTACTCCCCTACAGACAATAGCATTCTTCAAGAAGACCCATCTCTGACAAACGGTGCCAAGCCATGGTCTTAAACTTAGTGCTATAACATGCATAATTGTACCATTTCAGAAGTCAACCATCCTGGCTAATTACTTAGTTGATAATACACCACAACAATCGACCCCAGTGGTCAGGGATCTGGGTACACATGTAGATAGCAGCCTTACCTTTGACCCCCTTATAGCCACACTGTTGAGGAAATCCTCTTATGTTGTGCAACTTATAACGGCATGACATCTAGGTCCAAAGAGGTCATTATCCCATTGTACTCTCCCCTTATCAGACCAGAGTACAATGCTCCCTTTGGTATGAACCTGACTAGGCATACGCATCAACTAGAATGACCTGAGAGGTTCCTTACAAAAAGAATACATGGTGTAACACCTGCCTTATGCAGAGTGCCCTAAAGCACTTTTCTTCTACTCAATCGCCTACAGATCGCTGAGGAGTGATCTATGCCTGGCTTACAAGGCATTCACAAACCCCTCACTTATGAACCTCCTGCATATTTGTAAGTCAAACAGTACTAGAAATACAAGGTTCAAGGACCTGAATTTTGTCTGTTACTTAAAAACAGAATATGCTAGAGGGACAGATATGTATCCCACAGACTACCCCTCCTATGAACACCCAGACCAATGGATGGGGAAATAGGAAATTTATACCGGGCCTGTCCTTATGGACAGAGGCAGCTTAGAAATGCTTGGCCCTGAATGTCCTATTTGGATGATATTATTCTTTCAGGAAAACTTGGCTAGGCTTAGAAAGGCCCCTGAGTGGTTAGACTAGTGACAATCTATGAATCTTTGGATCTAGCTGAAAAGCCTTTATTTAGAAGAGCCAGATGGAAGACTATCTGAACTGCTGTGGAGACATGACTGACAAAAGATAAGGAGTTATCAACATGAGTGCCTAGATTCCTTACAATAGTGTCTGATCAGAGGGGCATGTCACCTATATGGTATATGAAAATT
Organism: Protopterus annectens; assembly: GCF_019279795.1. NCBI lineage: Eukaryota > Metazoa > Chordata > Ceratodontiformes > Protopteridae > Protopterus > Protopterus annectens. Next base: position 1,136,499,933 of record NC_056739.1, read on the forward strand.
AACTATATAAAGAAGTTTTGTACTCACCGTAACATTCCATCCGTGTTGTTGATCTTCATTTAACCTTGACCTTAGGGTACCTCGGTTCCGATCTTCAGAATTGGCTCAGCCATTACACAGCTTGTGCCAGCCAAAAACTCTAGAGCCAAGACTCTACCCACAATACCCCCCTCCATATTACCTCAGATTGAGTTTGCGGCCACATAGAAAGACAGGGGAATTTACAACAAAAAGAAGCAGTGTCCAAGGTCAAATCTGATAAAGTTACCAGGACAAGCGTCCAGAAAGTCAACAGGAGGAGTGTGGGGTGTCAAAGATAAATGAATATCGACATCACAGATGGAGCATTATGGTGAGTACATAACTTATTTATCTGTTGTTGTCAATCTTCATTTATCCTTGACCTAAGGGACAGAGTCCTCAGCTACTTTAGGTCCTGGGTGGCCTTATGGAAGGATATTCCCGAGAACCACAGAGCCAAAGGATGCTTTTCCCATGGAGATCAGATCCAATTTGTAATGAGTGATAAAGGTATGCGGATTAGCCCATGCTGCTGCTGCTGTGCATATTTCATCCATGGAAGCCTTGGAATGGAAAACAGCCGACGTGGCTACTGATCTGGTGGAACGTGCTCTCACAGGCACAGGTAACTTGAGATTCTTATTATAAATGAAAGTAAGATGGTCTCTTAAGCCATTTTAACAAGGTAACTTTTGAAACAGATTTTCCCAGACTTGGACGGGGAAAAGATACAAACAACTGGTCCAATTTTCTAGATTTAGTTCTGCTGAGGTAGAAACATAATTGTCTGTGAACATCAGGCAAATGTAAACAATATTCATCAGTGTTGGAAAAACTGGGAAAAAAAATGGGCAAATCAATAGTTTGATTAATACTAGATTCAGAGGCCAACTTAGGAAGAAGAGATAGTTTTTTTTACCTAAACTCTATCCTTATGAAAAACCAAACATGGGGGGTTTTGAATATAAAGCTTGAATCTCTGAAATTCTTCTGGCAGAGGTAATAGTTATCAGAAACAATTTTCTATGACAGAAATTTTAAGTGACATGTCGCTGCTGGTTCAAAGGGGGTAGCACCAAAGACTGCAAAACCAAGGTCAGATCCCAAGGGGCTAGAGGGTATTTAAACAGAGGTTTTAATCTCAAAACTTCTTTTAAGAACACTACATAATCTATGGGAAATTAGTGAATGGTCTTCAAAGCCATTATGGAAATTAGAAATGGCAGCTAACTGGACATTAATTGTGGAAGCAGAAGCTCCCTGATCAAAGATTATGGCTAAAAATTCCAAAACTCTCTCAACCGGTGCAGAGAAGGGGGTTAAGATCATTATCGCACGCCCAAATTGAAAATCTCCTCCACTTGCTGAGGTAGAGTTTCCTGGAGGATGGTCTATGGGAAGCCAGTAGAACTTTTTGAACTGGGGAAGGAAAAGTATTTTGCCTGGCGACTAGCGGAATTGGAGGAACCAAGCTGTAAGCTTGAGGTTTTGAAGACTGGGGTGCACCAGTCCTCTGCAGGTGAGACAACAGGTCTGGAACTGGGTCCAGAATCCATGGATGGTGAATTAGGTGAGGCCATAGGATGGGGAACCAAACTTGTCGAGGCCAGAAGGGTATAATGAGGATCACTTTGCTTCTCAACCTGCTGTCTTTCTTCAAAGAGGGGAATAAGAGGGAAGAGGGGGAAAGGCATACAGTAGACCTGAAGACCAAATAAAAAGAAGAGTGCCTCTCAGGGACTCCCCCCGAGGGGGGGGGGAATCAGGGTAAAGTAGCTGCTGAATTTGTTGTTCATGGGTGACGCAAAGAGGTCGTAGCAAGGCTGCCCCCAGAAACGAAAAATCTCCATCACTCTAGGATTGAGAGACCACTTGTGAGGCAAGAGAATGCATCTGCTTTGTTTGTCCACTATCATGTTTGAGCTCCCCAGGATATGTGTTGCTATTAGAAAGTGCTTGAAGGATATTGCCCATTGCCACACTGAGTGTTTCCTGAAAAAGAGGATAAGACTTGGTTCCACCCAGCTTGCTGATGTACCAGACCACCAGAATGTTGTCTGATTGAAATGCAATTGTTCTTAGAGGGAGGACAGATTGAAAGACTTACAATACTAACAGCACTGCCCTCAATTCCAGGACACTGGATATGCAGGTTGGCCTCTATCGAGGACCAAGTGCCTTGGAATGCTCTTCCCAGATAATGCCACCCCATCTGGGAGGTGTCTGTGGTCACTATGGTCTTGGGTTGAGGGGGAAAGAAGGGACGGCCCAAAAGAATTTCACAGATTTCATACACCAGGATAAGTCCTTCTTGCAGCGACTGGTGATAAGAATTGGGTACGTCACTGGATGGGTTAGGATGGACCATTGGGATGTTAGTGGAACTAAGGAAATGGTCGCCACCATGGATCGTAAAACTTGTAGGGCTAGAAGTGCAGCAGCCTCGTCTTTGGAGAGAATGGTTTGTACTTGGGATTTTATCTTCTGAAGCCTGTGAAGAGGAAGGGAAGCTACACAAGAGATGGTATTCAAACAAGCTACTATGAACTCTAGATCTCGAGTGAGATTCACCCGAGATGTTGACTGATTCACTGTAATGCCCTGACGAGCGAAAAGGTGCAGAATGAAGTGTGTTGCTTGAAGCAGTGGATGCCTGGTGGGAGTAGTGATAAGCCAGTTGTCTAGATAAGGAAACACCCGGAATCCATGCAGTCTCAAGTGAGTTGCGACCACTGCCAGGCATTTGGTGAACACCCTGGGGGCTGTGGTGAGAACAAAGGGCAGCACTCTGAAATCAAAATGACTGGCTCCTAGCTGAAAGTGGAGGAACCTTATGGAGAGTTTGTCCATGTTTATGTGGTAATACATGTCTTGAAAGTCTATGGAACACATCCAATCATTTCCCTTGAGAAAGGGAAGTATAGACTGAACAGTGACCATCTGGAATTTCGCTTGCTGAACGAATTTGTTCAGAAGACGGACAGCTAAAATTGGTCTCAAGTCCCCTGTCTTTTTTGGCACCAAAAAGAAGCTAGAGTAAAATGCAGATCCTCTTTGGTCTGGAAGGACTTCTTGGATGACTCTTTGTCTAGCAGCTTTTGAATCTCTAAGGCTGCTTGGTCCCTCTGACTGGGTGGAACATCAGGGAGTCTTCATTTTGATCTCAGAAAAAGAGTGAAGGGAATATGGTAACCTCTGGCAATAATCCTCTGCACTCAAGCACCTGAAGTTATTTGTTACCAGACTACTAAGTGCAGTGAAAATCTTCCTCTAACTGCTTCCAGAGGTAAGCAATCAAGCCCCCTTTCAGGAGCGTTGGTAGGGTTGCCCAGACAAAATCTCTGGACCCCTGATTTTGCAGGCCACCTCTGCCTCAGGTTGGTGTCTTCCATTGGAGCTCCCCTTCTGCCCAGCGGGAAGCCTCCACCACGTGTGTCCTGAAAAGGCACTTGGAATTTTCTGAACCACATCTTGCCACTCCTCTGATTCCTACAGTAGGACCACTGGTGAACAGAAAAACATGTGCCCACTGCAGATAGGGCCTTTCCATTCTTCACACCTGGCTAGAGTTTCTTTGACTTTGGGGCTGAATAAAGATCTGTCATAAGGACCCATGATGAAGGAAGACTTGAATGACTACAAAAACTCACACAGGCGCATCCAAGTATGTCTTATGGTAACGCCTGAACCAGCTGACCTGGTCATCCCTTCAACTGCATGCACAATGAGCCTTATGGACAAGTTGGAAATAAACTCCAGGGTGGCTAGCTCGGAGGCCACTTTGTCCTGGACCTCCTCAGACACAGCTCCTGCTAGGGTATCTGATAACGTCTTGAGCAGGTCCCTCTAGGGCCTAGTGAAATGTGCCAAAAAACTCAAAGACCTTAATGTGAAGGTTGATGAAGCATATACCTGCTTTCTGAATCTGTTTGTCCTCCTGGACTCTCAGCTAGGGGGATGAACAGAGGAACTCTCCTCAGCTAGTTCCTTTTTCATGGCCACAGCTACCACCATGGCATCTACTGCCAACCCTTTTGCCCAGTGCACATGCTCCTCAGGAGCAGATAGTATTTTGTCAGGTCTCCAGGGAATTGGTTCTATGGCATCAGAAGCCTTCCAAGCCTGCTGCGCAATCAAGTTAATGAGATAATCCGCAAGAGGGGACACCCAAAGAAGTAGATGGGCAGGCACTGAAGGCTTGCAAGTACACTAACTCCTCAAGAGTTAGGGTCTTTGGGCTTCGTTACCCCTCTGTTTGAGGATCTCTAGGATGTCTCCAAAGGAGATGTCTTCTGGGGCTTACAGGGGAACCCTCCCATCATCAAAGCCCATGTCTTCTGTGACAGATTCCTCAGGGGAGTCTGTGTTTCCTCTTGCACTTTTTCTTTGGGGAAGGCCTCTCAATGGGAATCTCTGAGAAAGATTTGTAAGAAAAGGGGTCCTTTGCAGGGGATCTTGCAGCCTAGGTGCCTGCTGTTCAGGAGTGGAGGTTGGTAGCAGCTATGGGCAAGAAAGAAGTCTGGGAATAAAACTCCAACACAGAAGGGGCCAGCTGAGAGCCTGCAGAGGCCAATGGCCTCTCCATTGCTCAGAAGGCAGCCCCCCCCTGAAGAGAGATGGAAGCCCAGAACAGAGAAAGAACCTCAGAACCGAGGTCACACCCCAATCTGAGAGACCTACCACCAAAGCAGGGGCCAAGGAACAGCCCACAGCTGCCAAGGTTCCCAGAGTTAAGGACAACTATGAACAAAAAAGACTGGAACTGATCCGAAACCCTAGGACCCAGACAGCAAAGCCACGGCCCCAGAAAGTCTGTTGGTTCCGAAAGAACCAAAGTCAGAGCAGATCCTAGAACTGAAGAGGAAAAGGGTCTCAGCACCAGAGCAGCTGGAACTGGAGGGATTGGAGTGAGAAGCTCTAATCTGTCAGAGGAGGAAGATTTGGTGGAGTCCTGGGAGAAAGCAAACCAACACCAGAGGGAAAAAGTGGTCTGGGAGGAGATGGAAAGACCCTTGGCCACTAGGAGTTGATCCACCAACCTTAAATTTACTTCAGTGAGACTCTTGGAAGAACAGATAACCCAGAAGGGGATTCTAGCCTTTCTAGGAAAGGAGAGGGAAGCTACCCCACGAAGGGATCAACAGAGGGTGAATACCTTATCTTGGGTGTAAATATTAATTCTGATTTCAGCACCGTTGGGGTTGGCAATGTCTGCTGTGGTGCAACAGGAGAGGTCTGCACTGTCCTGGAAACTGAAGAAGTTGGTACCAATGAGACTGGCACCAAGGTTTGTGGTGCTGAAAGTGTTGGAACCTTAGCCTTCGGTTCCGCAGAAGTAGTGGGAATGGAAGATTTATGCTTTTTAGCCACCAGTGCTGAAGGAAAGGTTGGCACAGAGTTGTTTGTCTTGGTACCACAGTCCATTTTATAGGGTGACAGATGAGTCTTGGATAAGACTTCTTTGAAGGAAGACTTAACTACCCTTTTTAATATTAATTTATTCCTTCATTCAACCAAGGCCTGGTTACTGAAGGCTTGGAAGACAGTACATTTCTGGTCCAGATGAGCTGGATCCAAACAATATACACAGGAAGAGTGCCCATCGGAGTTGGGCATCTTCTGTCCACAATCCTGGCACTATTTAAAACCCATAATGCCTTTTGAGTTTTCAGCCATGTTGACAAATGCAAATAGAAAACAGAGCTTAATAGGTGGAAAAAACACACACACAAAGGAGACAGAAGGAAAAAATACCAACAATGGTAGATAAAGTTACCAAAAGATTGGTAAAAGGGAATGAAATTACCAACTATGGTAATAGAGAGCTACCTAAAGAGGCAGAGAAAGAAAGACAGAGTGAGGGGTACTACCAACGATGGTAGGGACAGAATACCGTAAGGTATGGAAGAGAAAACACTCACTTGACCAAAGAAATTTTTACTTAGCTGAGAGAGAAAACAGCTGATGTGTCTTGCGACATGAGCGGCAAATGAGATATGGGGTAATATGGAGAGGGGTATTGTGGGCACAGTGTTAGCTCGAATGTTTTTGGCAAGCGTAAGCTGTGTAATGGCTGAGCCAATTCCGAGGATCAGAACAGAGTACCCTAAGGTCAAGGATAAATGAAGATTGACATCATCAGATTATATGTTTTCATATTTAATTTGACACCGTTGCCCTTGTACCAACTGTTAACATTATCTAACCCATGCTGGAGCAACTGAGTGTTAATGGAAGATTGAATAGTGGCACCTAATTTATAGTAATCTGCAACCCATAACCATAGGTGAGGAGTGCTGGCCTGAAGGTGTGAAACAGGAGAGGGTCCAACACTAAGCCCTGTGGTGCATCACTGGCAGTTTTTTTTTTTTTTTTTTTTTGCTTTCAGAAGTTTCACATGCAATTTTTAAATTGTGTTCTGTCAACCAGTAAGTTATCCACCGCACAACATAAGGATTTATAGTCAGATTTAGACTTACAAGCCTGTCAATAATGCCTGCATAGTATCAAATACCTTGAAAGGCTCTGGATTACTATATGTTCTGTATAACCATAGTCAACTGCGTTGGTGACTTTTTCAAAGTAATTGGGTTAAAGAAGCAGGCCCTTGGCCTGACAAAGCCAAACTAATAAGGGTCCAGGACTGAGAGATTTTCAATGCCCAGATTAATGAAGTTTAGATGATACGTTCCATAGCTTTATATGTGAGCCTAATAAAATTAATGGGCCTTATAGTTACCAGGGTCTCTGGTTGGGCCAATGTTGTGTAATGATAATTACAATGGCAGTTTTCCAGGTTTCAGTAATTTAACCAATCTATATTTGATAGTGATAATTAGGCAACATTTTATATTATAGGGACCCTTGGGTAACATGCTCTCTTAGCTTTTGAAAGGGCTGAGAAAACTTGTTCCATAGTAATTAAAGGGGAGGCTGGAACTGTGGAATGGCAAAAACTGTGGATGAAGTACAATTTGTGCTAAATTTAACAATATGTATATAAGCATTTCCTCTGAGTTAAGTGGACATTATTATGTACTAGCTCTGAACCCTTTTGGGTGCAAGTTCTTATCTTCCCGTCAAAAATTTGCAGTTATTTTTGGACTATTTTAAAGTTCACACTCAGCTTTAATAATTCCTTTAAGCTATTAAGTTTGGTTAAATGTGCTCGAGTTGTATTTAGTCATTTCTTTTTGCTGTTACATTATTTATACGGATAATTCACCATACAGGATTGCTTTTAATTTTTTCATTATCTTTGGTTTGGATAGGGACTAACTTAGCAATACACCCATTTAATGGGAGATGTCAGAGGTTTAGGCAGCAGCTTTGTAAATGAGATCCATCGTAGTAGAATTACAGTGGAATTCATTTAGGTCAGTGAATAATTTACGGTTTGCTTTTGAGTACTCCCTACACCCCATTATAAAGGAAAAAGTCAGTGATTTAAGGTCTAATTTAATAAGGGATGCTGAAACAGACGTGTGCAAGAAATAGCCATATCAGTGAAGACAAAAATCAGGGGTATTGGGGCCTTAATATGATGGTTAATTGCCTGTACAATGGAGTTAGCATTATCTTGTCATAATTTTGGATGATGGCAAAATACCACTCAGGACCAGTGTCTTTCTTATATCAGCCACATGCATAGTAAGCTCAATCATATCCTTCTGCAGGACTCTGACTCTGAGTTATATCGAGTGCCTGATGTTTGAAGAAATATCTGAGGTTTCTTTGACTTTAGCCTAGGAGGCTTAGGCAATATTCTCTTAATCTCAAGAGTAGACTGGTTTAGTGGAGGCATTATGTGCTGTTTGTGTGTGCTATGAGGTTAAGAGGGTAGCCTCCAAATTCAGTAAATCCTCTTGCATATTGAAATCACTAAGGTAGCAATAAATAGTTTTCAGTAAGCAGTTACTACACTGACTCAAAATATCTAGTGCTGTCAGGCTGGCTACAGAAAGGGGAAGAGCCATGTGAAATTCCATACTGGACTGTGCAAGCAAAAGAGTATGATATGAAAAAACAGGACAGATTACTAACAACAACTGGGATAAGAGTCAAGTTATTGCCATTTTGGCTCACATGCTAACCTGATATATTGTAGTCAAAAAGCTGTAATATCCGATTTGTCTGGCTTCTTACAAACAGCTTGACTTTTCTGTAAGTAAACTGTTTTTTTTTTTGTTCTTTAGCTGAGAGAACTGTTAAAAATAAAGGCTACAGCATTTATAATCAACCTTGGCGGTTTTGTAACAGCTACTGGATCTGTTGCAGCTCTCTTTTAGTGATTGGATGCTATCCAAGTCTTTGTTAAATTAAGACTATGTAGATTTCTGGGCCAAAACATTTTCCTTTCCAGTTTGGCTCACATCCTGACTGGACATACTGTGGACAACAAGCTGTAATATCTGATCTGGTTTCTTACATCAGCTTTAAATTTTTCTCCCAACTCTCCCACCCTGTTTGGTGTTATTTTAAAAGTTAGTGTGTCTAGCTTTCGACCCTTATGGTAATCTGACTACCAAATCCCCCACCCCATGATTGCTACCGTCAGATGAGCAACCTAATGAAGTATTTTCCCTACTCACTGCTTTACATAGATGCATTGTACCGAGAGCCCACTCAGCAAAGGAGTATTGCTGTTGAGCTGTCTTCCCTTACTACAAATGGTCCTCTTTTTTTTTAATTTTATTTATTTTACATTTGTTGACTGGGCTAGTCTAGCTGGATACATGTCCATTTTCAGTAGAGGCCCGGGGAGAAAAGCTCCAATATTAATTACAAAATTACAAAACAAGTATTTTTGTGACAAACATATTATTAATTACAATGAAATTTAACATAAAAATTGATAAAAAATGTGTTGATGTGAAAAGGGAAAGGTATTAGAGATATGAGGAAGAAAAAGAATAGAGACGTGAGAAAGAAATAAGAAAAAGAGGAGAGGGTTAATCTGGGTTAGTACAGGAGCAAATCCAGTGTTTATTGAGATAAAGTTTTAGATTCCTTTTAAACAGAGGGAGTGATGTGAGAGATGAGATCACAGATGGAAGCTTATTCCATATTTTTCGAACAGCATTGGAGAACAAGCAATCACCTGCTAAATTGTTAGTTTTAGTAGTATGGATCAGAGGTTTGTTAGAAGAGCGCAGGTGTCTCAGGTTAGTGTAAGGTGTAATGAGACTGGAAAGTATTGGGGTTTTGCTAGGTTGGTATAGGGTCTTGTGCACTACAGTAAGCTGTTGGAGTTTGAGTAGACTGGGGAGTTCGAGCCATCCTAGTTCTTTTAGGTTCAGGCAGTGATGGGTCCTGAAAGTAGATGCTGTAGCAAATCTAGCAATGTTATTATAGGATGTTACTAGTTTATTGAGGTTATTTTTAGAGAGAAAATAATAATAAAATTTCACAAAGCTCCAATCCGCTTAGCATCCTTTTCACATTCAAAGTCCTGAATAAATCTTGTGCTGATTAAATATTTCTGTTTTGCACTTCATTTAACTGCTTTATCTGCCAAGTGTTGCACTTTAAATGATTTTAAGTACCCTGATATTGTGGCAATGCTACTGTATAATTTGTTAATTTGTATTTTTGTTGGTACCCAATTATTCTATTCCTGCAATTTTGGTACTGCTAAAGGGATTCTACCCACCTGTATAAATTTGGTGTTTTCATAAGGCTTTTGACTGATTCCCTACACAGCTTAGCAATGGTTGGTGTCCTTGCCTTTGATGCGATTTTCTTGCATTACATGACATCAAGGCAAAAGACAAGTACCATACCTCTCAACCGTACTGAATTCCTCAGCATTTACCAGTTTTGAGGTCCAAATATTGGAGTGCCATGAATTCCAGAGTGGCTCCCCTTATCCTCGAATTTCCCAGCTTTTTTTTTTTTTTTTTTTTTTCCCCCAGCAATGTCATGCTGACATCATCACGTGCAGAGGTGTGCATGAAGACGTCAGCTTAGTGAGCAGCCTGCCAAAATTCGACTGAGGGCTCAAGGGATGTGACTATCAACTGACTAACTCACTGTACTTTATGTTTATGGGCAGCAATAGCGTAGCATGCATGCGTCTCGGACAGACTGCAGGTCTGCAGCAGCTAAGCTAAGCTTCCTTCAAGTTCCAGAGTCAGTTTAGAAAGGGCCAGGCCTGAACTACAGCACAGAGAGAGCAGCAGCAGTGTTTTTTCATTTTTAATTAGAAGTTTAGAGATACAGTGACAGTCTGCTACCCAGTCTGTTTCACAGTTCAGTAGGCAGCAGCAGTTTCCCCAGCTCCATTATTGTACTATGAATGGAGTAACTTTAGATGCTGTGTTCTTTAAGAACAGTTTTCTTCCAGTCCGTGGTCATGCATTGTGTGCTGGAATGTTTTTGCATTTAAGCTGGAACCGTGAGCATTTAAGTGTTCTGAAACTCTGGTCATGCATTGTGTGCTAGAATGCTTTTGCAGTTAAGTGTGTGCTGAAAATGAGACGTTTCATTCAACATTGCAGTTGTGCTTTGCAGGCTCAGTTGAATTCATGAGACAAGCATTTGGTGTGTGCGCGCATGTGTGTAAAATGCCCCAGTTACATATAACTGGTGGTTAAGGATTACCCAGGCTCAAACCCTGCACCTTGGGTACAAGGGACAACAGCCTGAATTCTCTACCCATACCCCCACTTGTGATTCTAGAATTTAAGTCTATAGCTCTTAAATGTCCAATTTTCATAGAGTATCTGGAATAACTGGTTCATACTTTTGCTCCGTCTTAAAAGTTGTGGTTTTCTAGTAAATCTGTGAGAAATTAATTCACTAAATAATTATAGTCGTTTAAGTTTCAGTCTTCCTATCTTTCAGGAAACACATGGTAACACCAAAACATTTTATTCTAGCAACTTCCTAAGATTATACAAGCAATATTTAAAATGTCTCACTCCCTGGTTTTGGGCCTTTGCCTCCCCCAAAATAAATTTTGGCTTTTTCCAGATTTCTTGTGCTGCAAAGTTCTTCAGAAGAAGAGAAGTTTAGTGCTGCTTATACTAAGACTGTTTGCATTGTTACTAGCACAGCAGGTAGTATACTTGCTTTTCATGCAGAAGGCTGTGGGTTCTACTCCCACAGTATGTAGATGGATTGCTGATCCTGTACTGTGTTGTACTTTAACAGGAGGTAGATGCTGTAGTCCTGAGAATATCCTCCTTTGGCAGAGATACTGGTATCAGTTTGCCATCCATTGCCTATTGCAATATTACTAGCTTTTCATTTTTTAATGTAACATAGGCAATTTATTTTTCAAGAGCAACAAGCACTTTATTTGTAGATGAAACAATGAAATATAAAGTTGTTTCCTAGCAGCAACCTCTTTATTAGTTACAGATCTCTTCAATGTGAAATTATTTAGATGATTTTTTTTTCTGCAGCGATTGTGCATATTTACGAATATTGGTGGATTGTAATGACAGAAATCTGAGAAGACTTTTATGATGGAAATGTTATGAATTGGGCAGTTTTGTCATTATTATTATTGGTTCATCCATTTTGTTTCACTGTTTACAAGAAAAATGTTCAAATCAAACTTAAAATGCACTAACAAGTGTGCTGAATATAATTTAATATAATGTGCTGTATGATACAAGGAATATAATTTAATACAATCAGGAAAGTGTATCAAAGAACATATGTATGTTTGCATGGTCCTAAATAATGCGTGTAAGGGGCCTATGATTTGAAAACAGCCCAAAGGTGATCTTTATCCCCCAGTGGCCAGATGCATTTTCTTAGAATGTGGGTTTCAATGCTGTTTCAATGAATGCGAGTTTCAAGGGCAGAAGTTGAATGCCAAGTCTGTTTTCATTGTGAGACTGTATTGCTTTGTTTAACAGATGTCTTATTAGTGTTTGAGGTAAAACATGTAAAATAAAAGTTTTAAATGAAATCCAAATAATTGTAGCAGTATGCACATAACAGTGTTTATGGTAAATGGGGAGAAATAGCAAAGTAATGGGAGACTGGAATGGCTGCAGTGGGGGGCCATTTTACCATGATTTTGTGAAGGGAGGGACAGCAAACTCAGACAGGACCGGGCAGCACAAACTCTAGCTGCGGTACTGATAAGTAGGCCATAGAGAATGAACCAACTTTTGGAGGTCCTAGCAAACTATAATATTCTTTTACTAAGACTAGAATATTGCCTACCATTAAATGCTCTAATTTTACCACAAAACCCACATACTGAAGTCACCAAAAATAAAATCCTAAGATTCATTATCTTTCCCCTTCTCAGTGAACGTCACTGATACACATTAAAAAAAAAAAGGTTATCACTTACTACAGGAGACTTTTTTGTGGAAATAGACTTAAACTTAATAGAAGCGGTGGTGCAGCGGTAGCGTTGTTGCCTCACAGCAAGAGTTCTCCTGTTCGATTCTCGGCTGGAGTGCCTTCTGTGTGGATTCTGCATGTTCTCCCTGCGGTCGAGTGGCGTTCGAAAGACATGCGTGAATGGGCATGCCTTCGCTGAAGGCTGGGCGTCGGACTGGCAACTCGGCACCATAAAAATCTGCCAATCATTAGCGGACCGGAGTTCCGCTGTGGCGACCCCTAACACGGAAAAGCAGAAAAGACAAACAACATAACGAGAGCTGCTGTGCGCCTTTGCAAATTAAGTTATTTAAATTTACCTCGTATTCATTTGGAGATGACATGGAAACTAAAATACTGAGGCCTCCCTTTAATCTTTACCACTAATCAAAAAACATTTTCTAAAACTGCCCCTGAAATCTTGTAGAAATGTATCTCACAAAATTACACAAAGTGAGAATAGTATAATTAAAAAAAGCTAAAGGCAAATAGTACAGGAGCCTAAATTTGTTTCAAAGGTAATGTTTTGTACTTATAGTTCGGCAATAGATTTGCTTAAATATTTTTCACAGAAAATGTTTATCTTTTCCCGGTTAGGGGTTGCCACAGGAGAACTCCAGTCCGCTAATGATTGGCAGTCGATTTTTATGGTGCCGAGTTGCCAACCCGAAGCCCAACCTTCAGCGAAGGTACGCCCATTCACGCATGTCTTTCGGAGGCCACTCTACCACAGGGAGGACATGCAGACTCCACACAGAAGGCACTCCAGCCGAGGATCGAACAGCAGAACCTCTTGCTGTGAGATAACAACGCTACCGGTGTACCACCACAGATGTACATTTTCCATAGAAATTAGAAGTTATGTACTCACCATAACGTTCCATCTGAGTAGGTAGTTCATTTGTCTGCAACTTGTGGGTTACGGATCCGATATCGGATCCGAGCCGGCAACTTGTTTCAAGCTAATGGATCCGAGCTCCTAGCCCCTCCCTTCACCCATAATCCCCTGCTAACCCTCCATGACCTCAGATCGAGTTTGCCTCTCCATATATATCCAAGAAAGGATACCTAAAAACTAATAGATCCAAGAAGGTCGGGAGGATGGTTGCAGACAAATGAACTACCTTCTCAGATGGAACGTCATGGTGAGTACATAACTTCTAAATCTGAAGTAGGAATGTTCATTTGTCAGCAACCTGTGGGACAGAGTCCCCAGCTACCTGCACCCTGGGTGGCCATCATGGAAGGATATTACGAAGCACCGCAGAGCCAAAGGATGCTATCCCTCTAGAAAGCAGGTCTAGCTTATAGTGGTTGATAAAGGTATGAGATGAAGCCCAAGTGGCTGCAGAACAAATATCATCCAAAGGAACTCTAGACTTGAAAGCCGCAGAAGTAGAAATGGAGCGAGTGGAATGAGCACGAACTCCTTCTGGTGCGGGTCTACCCAAGGCTTGATAAGCTAGCAGGATACATTGGGAAATCCAACGAGATAAAGATACTTTAGAGATAGCTTTCCCCAAGTTAAATTTGGCAAAGGAAATGAACAGCTGGTCGGATTGTCTATGGCCAGCCGTCCTATGGGTATAAAAACGAAGCTGCCTGTGAACATCCAATGAGTGCAGCTTGTATTCACCCTTATTTTGATATTTAGGGAAGAAAACCGGTAAATTTATGGATTGGTTTATGTTGGTTTCTGATGCTATCTTGGGAAGAAAGGAGGGATTGATCCTGAGGTACACTCTATCAGGGTGAAAAATCAGGTATGGAGGCTTTACAGAAAGAGCCTGAAGTTCCGACACTCTTTTCGCTGAAGTAATGGCTACAAGGAATGCTGTTTTCCATGACAAGAATTTGAGATCCACTGAAGCAGCAGGTTCAAAGGGTGGAGCAGTCAAGGCTTGAAGAACTAAAGTAAGATTCCATGGGGGTACGGCTTCTTTTACAGGAGGTCTAAGTAAAAAGGTACCCTTAAGAAAGGTTTTACACAATTTGGCTGACATCAAGGGTCCTGTATCATGTCCCACATGATAATGAGAAATGGCTGCCAATTGCACTTTGACAGTTGAACAACTAGCACCTTCTTGAAAGAGTTCAGTTAGGAAGTCTAAAATGGATGGAAGAGGAGCCGTAAAGGGATCTAGATCGCGGCCCACCGCCCAGATGGAAAAACGTTTCCATTTGCTGTGATATACCTTCCTGGTGGAGGGCTTATGTGCTGCCACGAGGATGGCTTTGACTGGTGAAGAGATACCGAGTCCTAACTAGGAGTGGAACTGGAGCAACCAAGCTGTCAGTTTCAGATTGTCCAGGTTTGGAGTTGGCAAGTCCAATGGATGGGAGATGAGATCCGGAATGGGATCTAGAATCCAAGGGTGATTCACAAGGTGAGACCACAGTTACGGGAACCAAATTTGTCGAGGCCAGAATGGGGCAATGAGAATCATCTTGCTCCCCAACCGCGAGGCTTTCTGTAAGAGTTGTATCATCATTGGAAGAGGAGGAGAGGCATAGAGTAGACCGGGTGGCCAAGCATGCACCAGAGCGTCTCTTGGAGATTCCCCTAGTGGGGGGATTAGAGCGAAGAAATTGTCGCATTTGGCGTTTGATGGAGATGCAAAAAGATCGCAGCAGGGTTGCCCCCATGTTGCGAATATCTGCTTCGCTACTAGAGGATTGAGAGACCACTCGTAGGGGGTAAGAACGGTGCGGCTGAGCTTGTCCGCTAGGATGTTGGTCCTCCCCGGAATGTGCGTTGCAATCAGAAAGCGGTTGGTGGAGATCACCCATTCCCACACTCTCATGGCTTTGCGGCAAAGATGATAAGATCTGGTTCCCCCCTGTTTGTTGATATACCAGACCACTGACATGTTGTCTGAGTGAATTGCAATCGTTCCTGCGGGGAGGAAGCTCTGAAGTGCTTGCAACGCCAACAGCACCGCTCTCATCTCCAGAACGTTGATATGCAGGGAGGTCTCTATCGTTCCACGTGCCTTGGACTTTCCTGCCTGATTAATGCCCCCCCCCCACCCGAGGCGGGAAGCGTCCATGGTCACCGTGGCGATAGGGGGAGAGGCGCAGAAGGGACGGCCCGTATGGAAGTTTGATGCTTGGAGCCACCATAGTAGCGCCCTTCTGCAAGCCTTGCTGATAGCAATGGGATGGTGGAGAGGAAGGGATAGGAAGGACCATTGCACTAACAGAGTCCATTGCAGGACTCGCATGTTCAAACGGGCGCATGGAAGGAGTGTAATCGCTGCTGCCATGGAGCCTAGTGCCCTCAGGATCAATTCCGCTGGTGAAGCCTCTGAATGAAGGATAGCCCGCACATGAAGTTGAAGATTTTTGATTCTCTCGGCAGTTAGGAAGGCTTGCAAATCTCTGGTGTTTATTCTGGCACCTATAAATTCTATGATCTGTGTTGGAGCCAGTAGGGATTTGCCGACATTGATAGTAATGCCTAGTTGTGGGGCTAGATGGAGAAAGAAGTCTCTGGCTGAGCAAAGTAGATGCCTTGTTGGTGCGGTCAGGAGCCAGTCGTCCAGGTACGGGAAGATCTGAATTCCCCTGGAGTCTCAGGTGGGCCGCAATCACTGCCAACACTTTGGTAAACACCCGGGGGGCTGTGGTGAGGCCAAAGGGAAGGACCCTGAACTGGTAGTGACTGGCTCCCAGCCGGAAGTGAAGGAACCTCCTGGATCATTTGTCCATTAAGATGTGGTAATACGCATCCTTGAGGTCTATAGAGCACATCCAATCGTTCTCCCTCAGAAGGGGGAGGATAGATTGAAGAGTGACCATTCGGAATTTTTCCTTGGTTACGGACAGGTTCAAGCGGGAAAGGTCTAGGATGGGTCTCAGATCCCCAGTCTTTTTTGGCACCAAAAAGAACCTGGAGTAGAACCCTAATCCGAGCTGGTCTTGGTGGACGGGCTGGATGGCTCTTTCTTAGCAGCTGCTGTATTTCTGCGGCTGCGGCCTTCCTGTGATCGGGTGGTACATCGGGGAGGTTCTTGCATTGGGGGACATGGAGAATTGGTATTTTGTACCCTCTGGATATGATGCGAAGCACCCAGCGGTCTGTTGTGATGGAATCCCATACCGCTAGATGCTTTGAAAAACGCCCCCCGACTGCCTCCAGAGTGGAGCAGCCGGGCAACCCCTCTGGGCTGCTGCGCGGGCCGTTCAGAGAAAGGTTCTCTGGACCCGAAATTTCTCGGAGCCCCTCTGCCCCTAGGGCGACATCCTCCCTGTCCACCTCTGCCACGGTAGGACTGGTTGTCCGGAGCTGGTTGGGAATGTTGTGATTTTCGGAACCACATCTTCTTCTGACCCTTTTGGCTCCTTGAAAAGGACCGCTGGGGAGCAGAGAAGCGGACTCCGACGGCAGACAACGTCTTCCCGTCCTTCTCGCTCTGGACAAACGTCTCGCAAACTGTTTTGCCAAAAAGGGCAGAACCATCAAAGGGGGCGTTCGCGAAGAACGCTTTAAAGGGCTCCGTAAAGTCGCAATGACGGAGCCAGGCCTGACACCTCCTGACTAGGCCTGCTCCGCTGGCCCTAGCGGCTTCCTCTGTGGCGTGGGACAATAGCCGCATAGAGGTGTTTGAAATAGATCTCAGAGTGGCCATTCGGGTTGAGTACAGTTGTTTATCCTCCTCCGACATGGACTCGGGGGGGGGGGGGGGGTGCAGCGTATTCTTTGATAAGATCCTGCTGCATCCTGATGACATGTGCCATATAGTTCAGAGATCTTACTGAGAAGGTCGCTGAACTAAAGACTCGCTTCCCTAAGCGATCCATCAAACGGGACTCTTTGCTCGGTGGATGGACTGAGGGACTCTCCTGAGCCAATTCCCTCTTTGTGGCTGCCGCCGTCAACATGGCATCTACAGGGGACCCTTACTCCAATGTGACCGGTCTGAGGGGGGGGGGCTAAGAATCCTATCCGGTCGCTTGGGTATTGGCTCCACGGTGTCCGGATCCTTCCATGCCCTGGTGGTAATAAGGTCCACCAGGGGATCGGCTGGAGGGGACACCCAGGAGGTAGACGGGCCTGCCTCGAATGCCTCCAGAAACACGGACTCGTCAGAGGAAGACTTGGGGGCAGACCACCCACCTCTGATTCTCAGCATCTCCATGATGTCTCCAAAGGAGACATCCTCAGGGGGTGATCTTGGGGAGCCTTCCCCTTCCTCCAAGTCCGTGTCCTCGGTTAAGAACTCAGGGGAGTCCACGTGCCTCCTTTTGCACTTATGCTTGCGGGGAGCTTCCTCGGGGGGACTGTCCGAGGAGGCCTCGCCAGCAACATCTTGTTCCAATGGAACTATCTGTGACATCGAAGCAGGCTGTCCCTTTGGCCGGGTGATGGAAGCCTGGCCCAGCAGAGAGGGAGTGCAGGGAGGAGTCGATGCAAGGACCGGGAGTCCAGATGCTCTAAACAGAGACCTCTCCACAACATCGGATGCTAAGGGAGAGCCACTCTCCAATGGATCCGAAAGTCGGCTCCCACTCTGATCCGATGAAGGGATCGGAGCCGGCGCTGAGACCGTCGGATCCGAGGGACCAGTGTGCTCTGACCTGGACGGAGCCGAAGGCACACTGAATCCCCCGGATCCGAAGCTTGGACCACGGCTCCGAGAGGTCGGATCCGACAGACTCGAGGGTAGGGTCGGATCCGAAGTACCAAGTACCGTCGGCGCTGACCCACCCCCGGCTCCAAGGCTGCTCGGCTCCGAGCACTCCGAACCCGGGTAGCGGGTCAGAGAAGGAACAATTGGGTGGAAAAAAGGTGTCGAGCTCCCCCCCTGAGGGGGGGGGGGGGAGGCAACAGCACTCCCATCTGCAGCTGGGCCTGGATGAACCTTCGCATCATCCGGTCCAAGTCTGCATCAGATAAACTGAATGTGGATCTCGAAGAGGCCACCGAGGCAGGCCTGGAATGCCGCCTCGATGACCTCGACAGAGATCGGGTCTCCTCCTCCTCGGGCCCCGGGGAGAAAGAAGGGGATCGGAGCCGAGGAGGAGGAGACCTAGAAGCAATGGAGGGAGAAGCCCGCTTAGCTGGCGGGCCGAACGGAGGTCTCGGCCCGCCGTGTGCTTCTCCTCCATTTCTCCCTCCTGGCCTCCCTGTCCTCCGACACTTTAGCGGGAGTTTGAGTCCCAGTCGGAGGCAGGGGGGCAAGAGTGGCAACCATCACAGGCTGTGATGGAGCCACAGGAGTAGCAGAGGTAGCGGAGGCCGAAGCTGAATCCGGGGGTAGAAGTCCCGCCAGGACCAACTTCGACCTCCGTTCTTTCAGTGCCCTGGGGTTGAACGCTGCACAGATAGTACAGACCGAGGTGAGGTGTTCAACCCCAAGGCACCAAACGCACCGAGTGTGGCCATCAGCCGGGGAGAGCTTATGGCCACACTCGGTACATTTAGAAAATATGGCTTTTGGGGCCTCAGCCATTCCCTTTTTTTTTTTTTTTTTAACTAAAAGGAATAAAACTACACACACACACAGGCCCCAAAAAAAAAAACTCAACACACACACACACACACACTAGCGACCAGCGAAGGGAGAGTATTAATTAAAAAAAAAATATAGGGAACCTAACTCATACACACTTTAAAAGTATTAATGTAAAATAAAAATTTTAATTCTGATGAAAATGTAGAAAAAAAGGTAACTTTTTTTCACTTATCTGCGGAGCTCTGAAGAGGATCCAGCCATCACAAGAGCGGCAAACTAGATCTGAGGTCATGGAGGATTAGCAGGGGATTATGAGTGAAGGGAGGGGCTAGGAGATCGGATCCATTAGCTTGAAACAAGTTGCCGGCTCGGATCCGATATCGGATCCGTAACCCATAGGTTGCTGACAAATGAACATTCCTACTTCAGATACATTGTTTCATAATGATGATCTTTGTAGAAATTATATTGACTGTATTTGTAGTGTTAGCTAAATCCAGATACTCTAAGGTATAACAGTTACATTTGAATTCAATCAATTGCTACACTTCTCTGCTTTGGAAGAACTGATCGCATTTCCCAAAAAGTGCTCAGTTTGTAAATCTACCTATCTGCTGATTTCCTCCGTGCAAATCCAGCTCATTTATTTTCTGGCTGTAGAAGGCTGAAGCAGTTAATTTTGTTTTTATAAAATAAAATTGTATTTTAGTTTTGCAGTTTGCACAAGTTCAAAGTTTGATACAAGTTCAAATATTAATATAAATAAAACACTATTCTGTTTATTTTGTTTCATGATCATATTTTGTCTGTTCTTCAGTTTGCGTTTAAAAGTTGGTATACCACAATTCCATTGGATTGGGTGGGGTTACATAATTATGTATGCACATTTTATGTTAATCATCGTACAGATATGTACCTATTTTATATGGGCCTTTGTCCATATTTTTGATGCTTCCAGGTTGAGAGGTATGCAAAGTACTTGTAATTAAAAATTACACTTCCAGAGGCTATTTTAGTGATCGACTACAGATTTCCTATTTTATTTGTACTTTCCTGTATTTAAGGCTGAAATTACTGCATTTGCTCAAACTGTCTTACTATTGGTCTGACTGACATAAAATCATGTGGCTTAGGTTTATAGGTAGGTACCAGGCTATCGGCCCTGGGGCCTATACAAGCCCAGCCAAAAAGGTATCCTGGCTTTTGCCACCCAAGAAAATTATTTTCTTGTGCCACTGTCAAGCAGAGCCACAGAGGTGATCCCCGGGGTGAATTTCCTATTTCCCATCCTATCATCAAGATTTTTCTTGAAGAGTGCTAATGAGGAGCTTTGTTTGATATAGATAGGTAGTTTATCCCAGAGTTTGGGAAGTCTCTGGGACAGGAATCTATCCCTCCTGCATGTTCTGTTTATTGTGGTGACAAGGTTTAGGTCCCTAGAGCGTGTAAGCTCGGAGGGATTGGGATTTCTTTAAGTGGAGCATGTCCAACAGCTCTGGGTTTGACATAGCTTTGTGTGTTAGGCAGATATCACCTCTGAGTAGGCGATACGCGACGGAGTAAAGCTGGAGTTTTTTGAGACAGTCTGCATAGGGCATCTGTTTGAGGCCGGTAATCCTCTTTGTGAGGTATTTCTGCGGCCTTACCAGATGTTGCAGATGTCTTGTGAGGTACATACAAAACATAGGGCATCTGTTTGAGGCCGGTAATCCTCTTTGTGAGGTATTTCTGCGGCCTTTCCAGATGTTGCAGATGTCTTGTGAGGTACATACAAAAAGGGGCGTTGTACTCTATAATGGGTCTAATGAGTGATGAGTAGAGGGAAACAATGACCTCTTTTTTTCTGGATGAGAAACCTTTTGTGATGAGGTGTGCCACGTAGAAGGATTTCCTGACTACTGTGGCGATGTGATTGTCAAAGGAGAGACTACTGTCCGCCTGTGTCCCAAGGTCTCTTATCACACTTTCGGTGTTAAGTATACTACCGCCTATGTTGTAGTTCATGGGTACAGAGTTTTTACCAAAGGGGATGACAATGCACTTTTTGGCATTGAGCTTGAGGCCATGGCTTTGACACCAGGCATCTGTCTCAGTGAGGCCCTTTTGCAGGATGTCCACATCGTTAGGAGTTTCGATTATGGCTCCTAGTTTGCAGTCATCTGCAAACTTCGTCGGCCAAAGACCTTCTGTGTTAGCCTGTACTTCAGAGAAGTAGATACCAAACAGGAGAGGACCCTGGACTGAACCCTGTGGTACTCCACTTGTCACTGGTCTGAAGTTGGATTTGGAGTCTGCTACTTTCACAGTGTGGGTTCTGTCAGTGAGCCAGTTGGCAACCCATCTTGTGACATAGGGATTTATACCTAGTTTAGTGAGTTTATCTATAATTCCAGAGTGGGGGATGGTGTCAAAACCTTGGCAAGATCTAGATAAGCTGAGTGAACCACCTTATCCTTGTCTACGGCTTTGGTGACTGCTTCAAAGTAGTCTATCAGGTTTAGGAGACATGATCTGCCTTTTACAAACCCGAACTGGGTGGGGTCCAGAGTTTGGAGATTACCAATGTCTTTGTTTATAAGTTCCATGATGATACGTTCCATGGCCTTGCTGACCAGGCTCGTCAGGCTAATGGGGTGGTAGTTCCCGGGGTCCGTGGTGGCTCCCCCCTTGTAAAGTGGGATAACCGTCGCTGTGCGCCATTCAGCAAGCACAAAGCCTGAGGTGAGGCTATGACTGAACATGGTACTTAGGTGGGGTGCCAGTTCATTCTGTAGTTCATGTAGAACGCAGCCTGGGATGTTGTCTGGTCCCATGGATACTGTGTTTTTGACTTTGGAGAGTGTGTTTTTTACCTGTGCAGCTGTGATTACAGGAACTTTGCATTCTTCCGGTATAGAGATGGGCTCTTTAGGGGTTGAGAGGGGTTAGACAGCTATGTTAAAGCTGTTTTATGGCAGCATACACTTTCAATCTTTTTGTGCTTTTATATTAACAGGACTGGAACATTCCATCCAGTGGCATTAGGTGGTGGCCTGGTCTATCTGAGTCAGAGAAAACAATTTTACCTACAAAACTAGTAGTAGGACTGTAACCTGCAATTCAGTGAAGCATTTCACAAAGAGAAGCTCAGAACTGCTAGCTTGCACATCACATAACACTAACACCATATCATTGCCCTGCTCAAGTCCCTGGAGACTAGCCGAGAAGACCTCTGTAAAACCAGTCCTCAAACCGTAATAGCTCACCCTAATACAGATCTGGACAAAATGGATATGCAATTTCCAAATGGCTCTATAGCCAGCTTGGTAGATATTTGTATTTATGTTACTTATTTATTTTATTTCCAGTTTGATGACTGGGGATGTCCACTGGGCTCAGAGAGCCCATTTTCAGTGGAGGCCCAGGGAGAAAAGCTCCATGTTACAAAGTTTAGATACAGATACAACACAGAAAAGAAGAACAATTTACAATTATGTTTCATGCTAGAGAGCAGGTGTAATTTCTTAGGTACATGTTACCTTTAGATAGAGACACAATATTATTAATGAACAAGGTACGGTTAAATTTCATGTTAGAGAGCAGGTGTAGATTCTTAGGTACATGGTACAAATTTGATATTTACAATATGTAAATCTGTGTGGAAGCCTATATATCATAGCTAGAGAGGCTAGTAATCATAGCTGAGAGGGGTTTAGAGTTGGAGAAACTTACAGGACTAGGTGGGGAGAATGCAGTTGCATTTTCTGTTGGAGTAAAGGTGGGAATGTAACAAATTAAGTTTTCAAAGTTTGTACAGGTCCTTAGACAGGAAGGAAGAGAATTCCATTTTTTTGCTAAGGAAAACGACAGCAAGAGTTGACCAGCAGGGTGACTGAGTTTTCGGACATAGATTAGGTTTTGGTGAGTAGATCTGACAGTTCTCTGAGGGGTGTACGGGAGAAGGATGTTGCATAGAGTAGGGCACTTAGAGGGCTGAAAGATCAGTTTGTGGGCTGTGTAATCTGAAGATGGTCTAGATGGTTGGAGAGTTCAAGCCAGTGTAACAAATTAATGGCAATACAGTGATGGGAGGAGTATTTGGCTTTGGTGACAAATTTAGAAATCTTTTTATAACAGATATGGGCATCCTGAGATAATGTCACAATCGATGTTTACTGACAACTTTTTAATCTGTAAAGAACCCAACAAAGTTTGCGACAGATGTACATACACAATTTCTCTGGAGGCAAAACTCTTGCATACAAAACAAGACTGTCAAGAACACATACAAACACAAACACACTACATCCACCACACAGTGTCCACACACACAGACCATCTTATGCAGAGGCACTAAAAAGCAGTATCCTCAAACTTGAAAAACCTCCTAAGCCTGCATACTGCAATGCCTATCCTCAGAAATCTCTAAAGCATACACCAGAAGCAACACCAACCACCACACAAAAACCTACACTCAATGGACCCACCAAAAACAAAGCCCATACGGCAAGCAGACAATTTTACCCAAGACACTTGTCATAGGGGACTCCATTGTACGACACACAGATGCCCCACCCACCAAAATGGACAAGGAGAAGATTATGGTCAGTTGCTTATCTGGAGCCAGATCTGTCAAGTTAGACACATACTCACGTCATTGCACCAGAGGTACCGGTATGATTCTATTATAGTCCCTGTGGGCATAAATGACCAGAGACATACCTCCTGTATTATATGAAAAGAGACATTATAAACCTCTCTGAATGTGTTCCACACTGGCATGTACCTTGCAGCATTGTACCTTAACCACAGATGATGTCACAGTATAAACAAAAATGGCCAACTAACAACTGGCTTAATGCCAATCTAGGGGGATTCAATATCTGCCAGCCTGAGAGGACAGTCAACAGATCATGCTGATTTGCCAAAGATGCCCTGCACCTGTCCCTTCTGGGCTTCCAGACTTTGGCTAAAAATTTATCCACCCCTTTAGAGCCTTTTGCAAAGCAATAAAGTGACAGACCTACTGACACAGCAAATAAAACCAAAATGAATCTAAAGGTGTTACTGCTCTATGCTAGGAGCCTTAACATGAAACTCTACATCTTACAAGCTCTCCTCACTCTGGAGAATAAACATCTGTACCATTACAAAGACATGGTTTAAAGTCTTAGAAAGTACTTGGACAGTGCAAGGCTACAGTGGCTTCCACACATTTAGACCATCAGCCACACCAACCGGGACTAAAGGTGGAGGTGTCTTGATCTACATTAGCAACAAGTATACCTCATTGTTGGTTAAACAGGATGACACCCTAGAGTTCATCGACTTGCAAATCATCTCAGAATCCCTTGCCATATCTTGGCAAGCAAGCATTCATTATTACGTCTCAGGAAACTCTTAACTCTCTGGGAAACGTACATTGCCTCCAACTTGCAAGCACAACATTTCCTGGAATTTAACACAAATGCCCTTTATCAGTAACTGTACACTTCAGAGGTTCAAACATACTGGATGTTGTTCTCACCAATATGGAAAGAGTGGTGCACCCCCCTGCCACATCCTCCCTAATGAGATCAGATCATAAAGCTGTCTCATTCGAAATAAAAATGAACTGGGAATACCTGTTACAGTTAGAAACTATTCTAAAACAAAACAGAAACACCGCTCAAACATATAAATGGCTGCAAAGAGGCTGCTGTATGCTGTACCTGCCTGAAAAAAAATTCCAAACAAACTACACTGGTGGAATCCTAATCTTAACAGGGCATATAAAAAAGGAAAAATGTCATGGCCAAAATCAGAAAGAGCAACTCTTATAATAACAAGAGCTCACTAACAAAATTAAACAGTAAACTAAGGCGACTAAATCCAACAAGGCCAATTACAGGTCAAGACAGCTTCTCAGGTTAAAGACAACCACAAGGTCATCCTCAAAGGTAACACAATAGTGCGAAAAACTTGTAATAAATGGTATCATCTTCACTGAGCACAGACACAAGGCAAATCTGCTGGCTGACAAATTCAGCTCAGACTTTACTTCACTCCCCACTCCACCCTCCCCCTCGACATCCCTTGTTAAATCCCTAGTAGCATAACTTCCCCAACTACCAGCAAAGAGCAGGTCATAGCAGCACTCACCTAATACCTAAAAACACAGCCTGCCTCAATGGGGCCCAACAATATCCTAGACTGCCTCCTAAATAGCTTCAAACATGACTTATCAGGACCATTTGAGTCGCTTTTCAACTACAGCCTCAAAACAGGTTACATATGAAGCAAATGGAGGACAGCAACAGTTATCTCACTTCACAAGGGTGGACCAAAAATTGACCCCCGGAAACTACAGACCCATTAGTCTGACTAGTTTAGTATGCAAAGCCATGGAATGAACCATCATGGAAATGATCAACAAAGACACAGCATGTATTCTGGAAAAGTTACCCAAGTTTTGGGAAAAAATGATCAAGAACTGCTGACATAGTAGTGAGGTGGAAGTGAAGGAAAGTGAGATGGTAGCAGAACAAATAGCCCAGACAAAACCAAAACCAAAAGTGGATGACTTGTACATACTTCAGTCAGAGAACAAAGGTGGACTGAGCTACTGGATTTAACTTTGGTAATAAATTTTACTATTAACCTTCTGGATTTTAAGGAAATAAACATATGATACAAGGCACCTCAGAAACTAGTCTGAATACAGGCTTAGTTAACTGCTATGCTGTTAACCTCTCACACATCAAAAAACACTGAAAATACCTGAGCAGCAGTTACTTTGTAAACAGAATGCAGCTAAGAAATTAAGCATGACTTCATCCATAACGCTATATTGGGCGGCCGCGATGGTGCAGCGGTTAGCATTGCTGCCTCACAGCAAGAGGCTCTCTGATTCGATTCTCGGCTGGGGTGAGTCTGCATTGTCCTCCATATGGTCGCGTGGGTTTCCTCCGACATCCCAAAGACATGCTGTAGGTGGATTGGAGACTCTAAATTGGGCCTAGGTGTGAGTGTGTGCATGCATGTGCCTTCTGTGGAAGGTTGGGCACCAGGCTGGCAACTCAACACCATAAAACTCCACTGCCAATCACGAGCGGACAGGTGATCCGCTGTGGCGACCCCTACCTGGGAATACCGAAAGAAGAAGGCTTAACAACTGAGCAGCTGCTGGATATTTAATTTTAGAAGTATTCCCCTACCTCCAAACTTACGTACAAAAACAAAACAGTCCATACCATACCTCTATAATGTCCATGATTTTGCCTCATATTTTTGCCCTGTCCCTTGTAAATTTTCCGATTTTTGAGCAAATCACTAAAAACTAAAGTTAGCCAGACATAAAAGTTTCAAAATTCTTATTCTTCAGAAAATACAATTTGATGCATAACCTGTTCTGAATGTTTTAAGTGAATCTCAGTAACTTTTAGAAACTGACCTGGAATTTTAGCCTTCTCCCCATCATTATGTTTGGCTTTGTCCCTGATTTTTGAGCACAGAAGTGAACAGGGATTTCTCAGTGTGCTTAACTATGAGTTTGTTCACTTTTGGAACGGTGTTCCAAATTATGTCCGAAATTGGAAAAAAAATTGAGAAACTATAAAATCTAAAAGGATTATTCTAAGTTAACTCTCAAATAACTTCATCTGTCTTGTAATTTAATGTTGCCAACGACACATCAAGAGAAAATTAAATTACATCAAGAGAAAATTAAAGTGACCATTACAATTAGCTCAAGAAAATAGATTTTACTTAAGGAAATTACATATAAAAATTTAATGACAATGAAAAAGACAGACATTAAAATGAACAAGATTTTGACACATTTCAACAACTGTACCAAAACAGAAAGGCCACAGGAGGGACATCTGTGTTCCAAATAGCCTTTGCTACTTACCAAGGTCACTTATGAGTTAAATCTTATATTTAAAGCAGTGACAATGCATGATATAAATCACAAAGGATGTTGTTTATTGTACTGATACAGTCTGTATGACCTCAGAATTAACTTAAGACACCTGATTTCTGTTAAGACCCACAAGGCAGTATGAAAGCTCAGAAGGAGAAGTAAACAATCCCAGCACTATGAGATAAAGATTATGAACAAATCAGCCTCAGTCCTTTGCGCTATGCTGCCAAGCCACTTAACAGAAGGCATAAACCAGCACCGTGCCATACCACTATATAAACCTGTAAAGAATGACAGATACCAACTGATAAGATACTTGCATAAAATTACATGTTTGAGGCTGCCTAATATGGAATTTTAAAAGTTAATAATAAAAATAAATAAAACAGAACTGACACACTAAGAAGCTGCCTTCAAGGCCTGCTCTTCATGCCAATGTGATCAGTTATTAGCTTGCAGAATTAACTGACCAAAGATAACGTATGGCTGATGAGCTAACTCTTAAACACAATTGAACTGTTACACTTTACGAAACAGTGACACCACACTAAAAACAGTTACATGCAAGCAAACTATGAAACAATTTCCATCATATGTACATACAGATATGTATATATAGATACACTTATAAAAATATTTTCTTTCAGAAATAATTCTCCATATAAAAAGTCTTCAGTCCATAAAAACGTGCACACGACCACTGCTGTTTCCACCAGCTAACACGTTTCTTGTAGGATGCATAACATTGATGGAGCACACACTTGCCAAATAATCCATATTGAAGAAGGTATGCAGCAATGATCCTGTTTCATGGAACACCTCTATCTGTCGTGGACGACTCATACTGCCCACAACAAAACAGTCCTCTCTTTTAGGATCCCAAACAGCTCTGAAACTAGTCAGCCAGCGCCCAGTGAAGTTGTTATGCCTGTTTAGGGAGAAAATATATATTTATAATGTTAACGTAAACACAAAGTTACACTATTTACATATATGCATATACTGGAATAACACAAACTAACCACTATTAAAATAATAGCTTACCTAACAGCAAGTTTTTGAAATAGTTTCTGCACTGGACAACTGTGGACAGAAACTGAAAATGTTACATATCTAAACGTCTCTCAATATTCTAGTACTAATGTCTCTTAAAACAGTAACCAATATCTCAAGACGGCACAGCAAATGATTTGCCAGTTGGATTCTTGGCTAGGGTGCCTTCTACATGGAGTTTGCATATCCCTGCATTTGCATGGGTTTCACCAGGTGCTCCATTTTCCTCCTATATTCCACAGATATACACTAGGTGAACTGGACACATTAAATTGTCCACAGGTGCGAGAGTGTATAAGTGTGTGTGTTATAGAAAAATAACTGCGGCAGGGCGAGCCATCTGGCAGTGTAAGCATTGGCTCTAGATGATTATCCCTGTTGAGGTGACACCTCAACCCCATATACAAGAACTGGAAAAAGGGGTTGTGAATGAATGAATGAATGAAAGGTCGGACACAGAGGAATCAGGCAAGGATGCTCTCATTCCCCTTTATTTGCTGTACATTTGCAGACACAGGCAAATAAGGGACTTAAATTCAAAGAAGCAATTGCTATGGTAGTCAAGAAAGTTGGCCTTAGCTGCAGATATTTTGTATGCGATAAATCCAGAAATGGACATTTCAGTATTGTGAAACATTTTGAGGCATTTTCAGGTATTTTCCGAATATAAAATTCATTTTAGAGGATAAAACAAAGGTGATCGTGATAACTAGATATACACACATGAACTGGTTCATCAATACCTATATTTATGGGCAAGTGACATGATGGATGTGGGTACATGGGTTAAAATTAATTGGGTCATGGCAGCTACGGACACATGGAAGAGACTAAAAACATAATCCAAAAAATGAGAAACTGGAAGCTTTTAATTATGGATAAGGATAACAACACAAAGTGAATTTTTAGTTCCTTTAAATTTTATGTATGGGTCTGACATATTCTCATCAACTAGAGGAGAAGCAAGTTTCAATAATTAATAAAACATTGAAGGAATTTACTTGGGAGGGGAAAGAGCAAGAGTTAAGCGAGATAAATTGATTCTCACTATAGAATAAGATGATTTAGGATTATATAATGTGAAGGGATACTTTGCAGCTACACAGTTAAGGCTTATACACATAACACAAGGTTATAAATCAAAATGGAAGGGGATGATGATGGGGGGTCAGAAATAAGAAGAGAGCAAGAGTTTGGATGTAGGTCTCTAAACAGAACCAATATTATACAGAAAATTATTTACAGAAAATTATTTTCATAAAGTAACAAAGTATTCTTAGAACCAAGCCAACTAAGCAATGGAGAAAGGAGATTTTACCAGTTGGTATAACTACAAGTAAGGGGTACAGAAAACAGTCAAAAGGGAGTTAAAATTTACTGGAGAAAATTAAAGGAACAATGGTACTGTGAGCATATGTACCAAGGGAAAGAAAGTTAATTAAGTGGGATGAGGCCAAGCCAAAGTGTGAACTGCAGGTTAGAGACTGCCTTCCATACCAGAGACTGATATCAGAATATAGACAAAGACTAAGGGTCAGGGAAGTGCTAAGTGAAAGCCCAGCTGTGGTAGAGTATTTTTCAGGTGAGTCTAGAACAGAAGCAGCTGGTAAAAAAGGAGAGTTAGTGGGGCATAAAAATATTAAGTAACTGTAAGAATCAATCAGCGGAAATTAGAGAAGATTGGGAAGATAAGGCTGGAAAGGCAACTTACCAAGACACACTGGAAAGGAATCTGTAGGGTTCCCAAGTATGCAACCAAGTCCAGAAGGATTAGGATTCCTCCACAAGTGTGCATGGGTATATCAATACCTCAAGCAAACTTAAGAGAATTTCTCCTCATGTATATAGCAAATGCTGGAAACATAATGGGAATGAGAGGTAATTGGGAACATGTGTTCTGGGAATGTAACTAGTTGGCAGCTTTTTAAAATTCCCTAGACAGTATTTTCTCTGAAACATTACGGAAGCAAATTGTGACTATGGAAATGAAATTAGGCTCTGAATTGCCTAGAGAAAGAAAACCCTCACTAAGTTTAATGCTAATGGCTGGCCAAAAAAAATCAGTTACCAGAAATGGAAATTTACACCTAATCCAAATGTCACTGAATTAAAAGAACTGGAAGTAGGATTCCTAAAATTGTAAAGAGCAATTTGCAGATAAGTAAAGAGAATTTGGGAGAACAACCAACAGAGAATTATATTCAGAAGGAAGAATGAGGTTTAAGGGAGGGAAGGAAATGAACAATTTATGTCATGTCAGAATGAATGAATGTTAAAAAAAGTTAAGGTGTATACAGAAAGAAAAAAAATCTTACTAGATTTTTTCTTTCCTTTTATATTAATGCAGGTGTACCTGTGTTGATATTTTACTTGTGATTTGGTAAAGATGTTAAAAATATATAATCTACATCTAGGTGAGAATTTCTGTAATTGTAAAATTATTGCACTGACAAATGTACCAATTTGTTTTTCACAAATTGGAGTACTAGAGTTGCACTTTGCTCTTTGGGTACTGTAAGGACTGGTCTGAGACCCCCTTGTTTTTATAGCTGAAGTGGAAACAACCCTCTCTACAAAGTTATATAAGGATTTCAGAATTCTTAAATTTCTCTCTCTCCCTTCTTAGTATCTCACTCAACTGTTTTTTTTTTTTTTTTTATGTAATTTTTTTAAGAATAATTTTCTAGTGGTTTCAAATTTTTTTTATTCAAACTGAAAGGGCTTTCAAGTGCCTCAGTCTACCTCTTTCTTGAATGCTACACTGCCGGTACATTAACTTGTAAATCTGAAAATTCATCCAAAACCTAGCTCCACTCACCTCATTCCCTCTGCAACCCAAATACAAAAAATGTATAACAGTTAATTACAAACTACAGATTCCCTAAAATACAAGTAAAAATGCACATCTGTGGTCTCTCCCTTTCCATATTGTGCATTAAGTCAACTTCACCTCACCATATCTTGTTCCATGAAACTGCCAAACTGTGTGACGTCTCCCAGTCCCCATCTTGTAAAATGTTGAGATTTCTGCTCAGTCTTTACTCAACTCTTCCATTATATTGCATTACTTTTTGTTCCATTTCATTAACACTAAAATTTGCCCCAAAAATATTTTTTATTAAAATCTGCATCAATTACAACATAGCTCAGTAATCAAGAAAACATTTTAAGGGGAAGGAGGAAGGATGGTGATGGTGCCTGTTCCGTCCATTCCTCAGTGGATGGGACAGAGTCCCCAGCTACTAGAACACTTTGGAGGTCTCATGAAAAGACATTCAAGAGTACAGTCGAACCAAAGGATGCTCTTGATCTTGATTGTAAGTCCCATTTATAGTGGTAAATAAAGGTATGGACGTTGGACCAAGTAGCAGCAGCACAAATATCATCAAGTGGTACTCTGGAGAAGAAAGCTGTGGAAGTGACTATAGATCCTGAGTGGTCCTTAGGAGGTCTGGATAAGGATAAGCCCTTTTTCTTGTAGACATGGGATATATAATTTGAAAGCCTATGAGAAAGGTACCTTAGAATACTCTATACAAGACATTGCTGAAGAAGAGGAGACTAATAACTGATCAGTCTTTTCTGACCTTCATTGTACGATACAAGTAAAAATGAAGGAGATTATGCACATCTGGCAAGTGTAGCATGTGCTCCTCTTTACTGGAAGAATTCGGGAAGAACACAGGAAGGCTGACTTGATTGAGGAATGACTCAGAAGCCACCTTTGGGAGAAAGGAAGGGTTAGTTCTTGAAGATAACTTGTCTTTCTGGAAGACCAGATAAGTGGGGCTTAATAGATAGGACTTGAAACTCTGAAATTCTCCTGGCAGAGGTGACGGCCACCAACGATAAAGATTTTCATATTAAGAATTTGAAGCCATCTTTGGTAGCAAGCTCAAAGGGGAAACTAGTTAAGGTGTGCAACAGAACAATAATGTCCCAAGGAGGTGCTGGGTCAATGAGTGGGGGAGGGGGGTCAAAGGATCAAAGGAAGGAAGGTACCCCTGAGGAAAGCCTTAGGCAGTCTAAGAGAAGTGATGGGAGAGTGATTTTCCCCAATATGAAAACTGGGGATAGCAGCTAGCTGCACCTTAATAGTGTAGTAACTGGCTCCACCATAAAAGAGATGTATTAGAAAATCCAAAATAGCAGGGACAGGGGCTGAAAAAGGGTCCAAGTTTTTGTTGGAAGCCCAGATAGACAATCCTTTCCACTTACTTTTACAGAAGGTTTTGGAGAAGAGGTCAAAATGTCAATGACTTGGGGAAAAAAGCATGGACTGCCTAACCATCATTGGAATTGGAGAAACCATGTGGTTAAACAGCCTGAATGTCTGGGTGAGACAGGAGATCTAGAGCTGATCTTAGCACTGAGGAAGGGTCAAATCAAGGTGAGGTCAGAGGAAGGGAACCCACACCTGTTGAAGCAAAAGACAATGATACAGATCACTGCAGCCTTTCTCGCCAATGCTTTCTGAAGAAATTTCAGAATCAGAAGGGAAGGAGTAAGGCATACATCTGGATGCCAATTGTAGATCAGTGCAACCCCCCCCCCTTCTGGGCGATGAGGGAAGTGAAAGGAATGGAGAAAAAAAGATCACACCAAGGTTGGCCACAGTGACTGAAGATCTGATTAACTACTGCTGAACTGAGGGACCACTCATGAGGGAGAAGGACAGACCTGCTCAACCTGTCTGCTAGAACACTGGACTTCCCCCTAAATCTGTGTGATCATCAGAAAGCGGTGAGAAGACATCACCCATTGCCACACTCTTATGGCCTCAACACAAGTGCTAGGGTCGTGTTCCTCTGGTTGTTGCTGTACAAGACATATTGTCTATCTGACTTGAAATCACACCAGAAGAGCGCGTTCTGGTACACCTGCAACTCCAGGAGGACTGCTCTTATCTCTAAAATGTTGGCGTGAGGACTGGCCTCTGTTAAGGGCCCAAGAGCCTTGAACCATCTTCCCCAAGAAATGCCCTGGTCCACCCAAAGTAGTGGTCTGAGGTGAAGGTAGTACAAATGGGTGTCCTTGAGATATGACTGATGACTCCAGCCACCACTGGATATGAGATCTGCAGATCCTTGTGATCAAAAACTGAACATTCATGGGTTGATGCTTGACAGCTCATTGTGCTGATAGGGTCCACTGAAGAATTCTAAAGTGATACATGGCAAGAGGGATCAGAGTGATTGCAGCTGCTATGGAACCCAGAAAGCATAAAATCAATCTTGTTGGTGGCTTTTGACATGGAAGAATTGCCAAAGCCTCTGTGTGAATTGCAGAGATCCTGGCTTGAGGAAGTTTGGCAATATGAAGTCTAGTGTCCAAAAGTGCTCCAATAAATTCAAAGGCTTGAACTAGCTGAAGCTTGGACTTTGCTGTATTCACTATAACAGAGTTGAACAAAGGTGGAGCAAGGAGTCCCTGGCTTGAGTAAAAATATGCCTGGAGGGAGTACTCCACATAAAGGAACATCCGGAAACCTTGCAGTCTGAGAAGAGCTGCAACCACTGCCATGTACTTAGTAAACACCCAGGCAGCTGTGGAGAGACCACAGGGCAGGGCTCTGAATTAGAAATGACTGGACCCCAACTGGAAGCGAAGAAACATCTTGGAGTGCCTGTCCATTTTTATATGATGGAATGCATCCTAAAGATCGATCAGTCATATCTAGTCGTGCTTCCTTAGCAATAGGAGAAAAGACTGTACCGTGACCATATGGAATGTTGTTTGTTTCACAAAATTTGTTCAAAGGACTCAAGTCTAAACTTGGCATTAAGTCCCAATTCTTCTTTGGCACTAAAAAGAATCTTGAGTAAATTCCAGATCCTCGCTGCTCTGGTAGGACCTCTTGGATGTCTACTACTTAGCAGTTTTTTTTTTAAATCTCTGATACAGCTGCTTTTATTGTGATAGTGGAACATCAGGAATTTCTTTAAACATAGCGGGGATAAAGAAAACTGATAGAATAGTGGGTGGCCTAATGGTTAAAGTGTTTGCCTTACAAACACAAGTTGCAGGGTTTGAGTCTCACAAGGGATAATTGGCTAGGCTTAAAGTGGCTCACAAGAGCAGTTAGCTTAGTACTAACCTACGAATAGGTTGGGAGGGTGGCCTAACGGTTAAGGTGTTTGCCTGACAAACACAAGCTGCAGGGTTTGAATCTCACAAGGGATAATTGGCTAGGCTTAAAATGGCTCGCAAGGGCAGTTAGCTTAGTACTAATCTATGTAATAGTCGCTGGTTACCATTCTCTGCAACCAGCCATCTTGAGTTATGGATGTCTAGACAGAAGGGTGCAGGGACAACCCCCCCCCCCAACTGCCTCCAGAAATCAGCAGTTAAGTATTTAGGAACACTGACAGGGTCTCTGAGAAGAGACCCTGAAAACCCTGGTTCTGTGGACCTTCTCTACCCTGGGGACAATGTCCACCATTAGAGTCCCCCCACTTTCACGGGAATATCTCCTTCTAGAAGCATCAGGAATGAACCCGAGACTTAAGGAAACAACGTTTCTTACTGCCCTTTTAGTTTCTTGAAAATGTCCTCTTGGGAGAGAGAAAACTGGATTTCTATGGCAGACAGGGTTATACTGTCTTGTTCACTTCTGGATAATGTTTATTTCACTTATGGACCAAAGAGCATCAATCCATCATCATAGGAGGCGTTGATGAAGGACGTCTTGAAATGTTCCACAAAATCACAGGTGTATCCAAGCATGTCTCCTTACAGTTATGCTGGTGTTTGTAGCCCTAGATGCACCTTCTGTGGCACCGGAAATAAGATGCCATCAAAACATTAAAGACTGGAGGATAGCCAACTGTGAGTGGACAGATTTTTCTCCTCAGCAGGCAGGGACCTTGTCTCTGGAAGCACATAACACGTCGGGTAGTTAAGTGCCTTGATACTGAAGGTTGCTGAACCATGGACTTGCTTCTTGAATCTGTCCTTCTGAGACTCCCTGTTAGGGGGCGGGACAGTAGAACTGTCTTCTGCCATTTCCTTCTTAGCGGCAACCACCACCACCATAAAATCTACAGCCTGACCCTTGCTCCAATAAGGACAGCCTTTAGGCAATATTAAAGAACTTGTCAGGTTTGTGGAGAATTGGCTCTGTGATGTCCAGTTCCTTCCATTCCCATTTTGAGAAGAAGTCTACTAGCTCATCTGTACGCAGGGGCCACCCAAAGAATTAGATGAGCCAGCCCCAAAAGCCTCAAGAAATACTGTCTCCTCTTGGAA
This sequence comes from Protopterus annectens, assembly GCF_019279795.1. Lineage (NCBI taxonomy): Eukaryota > Metazoa > Chordata > Ceratodontiformes > Protopteridae > Protopterus > Protopterus annectens. The sequence goes on from NC_056739.1 coordinate 1,136,534,943, forward strand.
TGGGTCTTCTGAGGACCACTCCCTTTCTGTCTTAGTACTCCTAAAATCTGTCCTAATAAGACATCCTCAAAGTATCTTCAGTACCGTTCCCCCTCAAAGAAGTCAGAATCTTTTGTTAATGACTCCTGTGTTAAGTCAATGTGCCTCGTCTTGCACCTGTGCTTCTGACATACTTCTCCAACGGGAGGCTCAGGGAGAACTCAGAAGCTGATAGGGCGTCCTCAACAAAGACACACTAAATGCTTTTGAAAACTGGCTGTCCCGATGGGATATAAAGAGCAGAAGCAGGACTCAGGGGAAATCCTGTGAGTGAGGGATGGATCCAAACTTGAGAAGGATGTCTACTCCCTAGAATGAGCAAGCTCTCACTTATTAATGTCGAAGGCAGAGGCAAAGAGAGAACCAGAGATCCTTCCAGTAGGGGCCATAGCTTCAAAGGAAGAGAGGTCTTGAGGAACAGTCTGGCTTGACTCGGAGAATGACTCTGGAGCAAAACTAACGCCAAAGACCTGAGATAGAAACTGCTCAGAGGGTCTCTGAGCCAAATCAACCCCCTCCCCCTGGTTTTGACCAACAACTCTGCCTCAAGATTCGGTCAGATCCAAAGCACATTGAGCCAACCAGGTCACAGAAATTTCCAGAGTCGAAGAAGTCCATGTTTTCAAATCTGTTGAGTGTATACCCAGGGGGAGGGGTGCTTAGAAAAGCTTCAACTCAAATTCAGGCTCACATGTCTGCCGTGAGCCAGAGCAGGAAGGATCCCCAGTCAAATTTGGGTGCTGAGAAATTTGCCCATCATCCTAAGCCAGCTTCACAAAGATTGCTGGAGGACCTAAGTGGAGAGAGGAAGCAATGGAGAATGCTTTAGAGATCTGATTAAATGATCTCGCCAGCAGAAGAGGAGACCTCAGCCTGGGAGTTATCAGTGATGAAGGAAAGCTCGACTCTGGCAATGGAGGTGTACCAGAGCCGATGAGGATTGCTTCTGAAGTGAAGGCCAGATCAGAGGAAGGACAGCAATCTGGGGATTGCCCATTTTTTAAGCATTTTTGTGACTCTTAGCATGATCAGCTGGCTTCGCAGAGGCAGGGAGAAACCCTTTAAGAAATAACTTATTTCTCCTCTCAAAAAGAGCCATGTGTCCAAAGGCCCCACAGATGCTGCACTGTTCATCCAGGTGTGCATCCTCCAAGCAGTAGACGCATCTACTATGCACATCTAAATTGGGTAGTTTGTGGCCACAAGCCACACACTTTTTGAAACCAGACTGTGAGACATCTTGGCTGACAAATCCTATTAAGCACACCAAAAGGAAAGTAACATATTGCTAAAAATACACACTCAACAACAGGTGATAACATAACTATAGTACCACCAAGTTGAAAGACTAACTGCTAAGCACAAAATAAATAAATAAATAAAAGGGAATGACAACTGGTGCCAACAGATTCTAAACATTGAGAAGAAATATAAAAACAGTCTCCCCCCCCCCGTAATGGAGACCAGGAAAGCTAGAGATAAACTTTAAAAAAAAAAAAAAAAAAAAAAGTAGAAAAGGTGAGGAAGATACCCTCCATCTCAAAAAACGCACATCTTTGAAAACGGGCCTGAGCACAAAGGACTACGACTGCAACAATCAAGCAGCAAATGAGATCGGAGATATCTTTCTTCTTATAAGGGATTATGGGTAAGGGAAGGAGCCTGATCACCAGAACTGAAGCTTGAGTGTGGCCAAAGTCAGATCCGAAGGACCATCCACTGAGGAATGGAGAGAAAAGAGAAAATCAAATCAAACTATAAAAATCCGTTTCCCTTCCATTATAATAATTAAATGTAGAAAATACATGTACAGTAGAGTCTCGGTTATCAAAACTAATTGGGATCTAGGGTAGTCCGGATAACCAAATTGTTTGGATAATCAAAAATATAATTGAGCCGAATAAAAAACTTCTAAAATATTTTTTTTCTGCATGCACGAACACTTTTCAACCATTCAGTGATTCCACTGGATATTAAAGAATATTTTTCGCACATGATCTGGCTACAAGCTCAAAAAACATGCTCAGGCAAATGCATATAATGTTTACATTTTTAGACTTTATGGATTTTTCCCACCCGAAAACTCTGGAAGGCTGGTTCTGATAATAGACTCCCTACTGTACGTACAAAATGATGAAAAATTGAGTTAAAAAGTATACAACAGAAGACTTGTATAAAGTTAACAAAATCCTATCTTAAAATATTGAAATGCCTGAAATCATGCAAATCCATACGCAAATTTCAATTAGGCATAATTCTTCTCATACTTACCCAGTGAGACTTCTAACTTATAGAATTTAGAATTGACAGAATTTCTCCTAGTTCTAGGAATAATTGTTTATTTCTTTAGCAATACACTCAATATGGCTAGGCTACAAATGGATCACTGGATCAACAGCTAATATTAATGTATAACTTATAATCTATACTATCTATAAAATTACATTAAACATATGAGAGGCAGAACTGTTTTAATTTCCGAATAAGTTTTCCTTCCAACAGCTAATATTGTCCAAAGAAGTTTTTGACCTTAAGGGATGGAAATGTTACACAAAACCAAATATTTATCTATTTTAAAGGTGTCCGGTCAGGATCAGTGTGAAAAACTGAACACTACAACAATATTCCTTAGGTGTTTCACAATCATAAGAGATGGATTCAGTCTACCCGAGCAATAAATATTTTTTATTAAACACCTTTCACCTAAACTTGTAGAGTTATTACTTGGATAAGAGCTAATGTTGCCAAGTACAGCTGGGTCAGGAGTTCAACCAGATTAAAAAGAAAAGAAAAAAAAACAAGTTTTTTTCTTTTCTTTTCTTGCAAGGGGGACAAGACCACCCACACCCAAACTTATGTACATCAATTCCATGGCCACGCCACTACAGAGAAAAGGACATTTGCTGCAGGTGACGGATGGTCACATCAGGTATCTAGGCAGTCTTTAGGGTTTGTTTCTAATTCCAACTCCCCCAAACCCAGATGGCGGATGACATGAATGCTCAAAGATGACAAAGGCCTGTTATAGCCTCCCCACCCTACCCCCCTGGTAAGTATGCTTTTCAACAAGCACATCATGAAGTCTACCACACAAATGAAGTTAATTCCTACACATGCCCCGTGAAATTTACCACATGAATGCAGCTGGCCAGAGACAAGTACACATACCAGTCCACATGTTGCGTAAATTACTTCTTTCTCTCTCTAGCAGGCAGTGGCATTCCAGAAGTCTGGACTGCCTCTTCAAAGATGGGCATGTCATCTGGTCGGTAAGGACTTTCCCCCCTCTGCCATGAAGCTGAAAGAATGGCCAATTTACAAAGTAAGGAATGCTGGTCTTGAATTTTGCTACATGTTTTTAATTTATTTTTGATCTCTTAAAGTCTTCTAAGCAGCTGCTGGATGACCAAACGGTCAACAGTAGATACCTATGCCTTTCACTGGAATG